>NW_017310267.1:11689-22924 GCF_000935625.1 Nanorana parkeri
AGGCTTATAGTCAAAATCGGGTCAAAATCAAAAAACTGTATTTAAAAAAAAAAAATTATTATGTCTTTCAGTTTATAGATGACATTGAAAATATTTTTGTTTCAAGATCATTTTCCCAAACGAGAGCTTAGTCCCCCCCAAAACAATGTAGAGTATGTATTACTTTGTAATCACCAAATAAACAGAGTTATAGTGGACATGTAATAATTGCTCTGGTCCATAGGGACACCCTCGTATGGATCCGGGCAATTTTTACATCAAAGGCACGAGAGTTGAAGGGGTTAAAGTGGAAGTGTCATATTTATGTTCCTGCATGTGTTACTGGAAAGTGTTAAAGGAGAACTATGAGGTGAGTGCTCTTCACTCACCTCATAGTTCTAGCCGACCTGTGACAATGAGACTGTCACAGGTCGGCTCAGTAGATCGGGAGGTGAGCGAATACATGCCGGCGTTCGCTCACTTCTCGCTCCTGTCACAGCTCTCTGCCGTGACAGGGGAGGGGCTGGATTCCACCCTCCCCGCTCCGATCTGCCAGTGCTGACTGGCGGAACGGACAGGGAGGGGGCGGGTACAGCTGGCTCTGCCTCTAGATAGGCAGAGCCAGCTGTCACTCACGCAGCTGGGCGGATCCCGGCATAATTGTCGGGATTCGCTTCAGCTGCGGCATCTCAGTATATAGTGAGCTGTAGCTCGCGGTATACTGAGCCCAGGTGATGGGAGGACGCTAGTTTGTGTCCTCCCGTCACCCTAAGGAGAACTATGGGAAAAGCCTTAACCCCATAGTTCTCCTTTAAGCAGAGAATTGTTGTTTGGGATGAAGTCAGTGGCGTAACTAGAACCTTCAGGGCCCCGGTGCAAGAAACCATGAAGGGCCCCCCCCCCCAACCGCAATGGCACCACATGGTTAACAGGAAGGCTGCCGAGGTCCCCAGCAAGCGCGGGACCTCAGGCAGCCGCTTGTTTAAAATGTTAGTGCGGTGTTCTGTCGAGAACGCTGACCCAGTATCTGCGCTTACGACACAGACGGGATTAACGAGGAAACCGGCATTTATTTACAAAGTATTCGTTTGTGACCATTAATAATATACCGTCCATGGCAGTAAATGAAGGATGGAATATTATTAACGGTCACAATTAACGATTTTAATGAAATACTTTGCAAATAAATGCCGGTTTCCTCGATAATACTGGTCTGTGCGCAAGCGCAGATGCTGAGGTCGGCAAATTAGACTACGTCGGCGTTCTCGACAGAACACCGGTATCTGCGTTTAGTATCGGGGCATTTTCACAAGTATGAGTACTCGTGAAAATGCCCAGTATTGGCAGTGGTGTATCCCTACTTAAAAATATAATGCATGGCTGGGACTTGTAGTCCTACACAGTTGGAGCTATTCTGCATTGCTGTATAATCATCATACAGCAATGCAGATTACCACCAGCTGTGCAGGACTACAAGTCCCAGCAATGCATTATAATAAAAGTCGGCTATGCAGAATACCTCCAACACCCCCCCCCCCCCCCACTATAATGCATTGCTGGGACTTGTAGTCCTCTATAGCTGATGCCATTCTGCACTGCTGCAATGCAGAATGGCACCAGCTATAGAGGACTACAACTCCCAGTAATAATTTATACAGAAATGCAGATTAGTTCCATCAGCTATACAGTACTACAAACTCACAGAACATACAGGCACAGAGATTAAAGTACTTACCTTATCTAACTGTCCTCCAGGCTGGAACACCATGCAGCAGGGGTGTGTATTCAGGAAGCTCCCGACAAATAGAAATATTGGTAAAAACCTCTCCCTGCCTGGCTCTTAACAACCAGGTGAGATGTATATGTAGGTGGGATGCTGTGGCCGGCTTCTCCCGCCCTGCTCCCGGCAACTAGTAACATCACTGGTTTCCATGAGCTAGGTGGGACACAAGGGGTATACTTTTTTTATAGATATGCCTCTGAGTATATGACATCAAATAAAGTCTATTAAATCCATCCGTGATATCTTCTTCACTCCTGTTGTAAGTGCCCCCCACATGTGATTGGGCTCCTCCAATCAGACACTCCCCCTCTATAGTATCCCTCATTACAGAAAGGTAACTCAGCTCAATAGGAAGCTCCTTTGGTGTTCATTTATAATGACTTTCCACTTCTCCTCCCCTCTTCCTTCTTACCACTTCAGAAAGGTGATAGTATTCCAACAATCCACCATTCCTTTCCCCCCCTATTGATATCAGTATTGTCTGATAAATGGTTCCCTCGGTGAGAATTATAAAGAGAACACCATATAGTGTAATAATTTTATTAAAACGTGTATATAAAACAATAAAGAGTGTTACTCTTCCATTCCACTGGTGCTTACAGCTCCATGATACTCACTTTCAATACAAGGACAATAACAGACACACTCCTACTGACGCGTTTCATCAATAAATGACTTTACCGAGGGGCGAGTGGACGTCTGATTGGAGGAGTACAATCACTTTGTACAGGAATGAAGAAGATATCGCGGATTGCTTTGTCATAGACTTTATCTGGAGTGATACACAGAATGGTGTCATACACTTTATTGTACACTTTACTACTATTGTTGTGAGATACACTGAAGCTTTATGTTTGAGTTGCTGGGTACACTGAAGTGTCGTTGTGCATATTATTATTATTACACAGGATTTATATTGAATCAACAGTTTGTGCAGCACTTTACAATATAAAAGGAGCAAGTATGCTTACAATACAATACAAGACAAGAGAGTTGGAAGGGTCCTGCGTGCGAGAGCTTACCCTCTAAGGGACACAAAAGGTAATAACAGTGTGAGGATGAGCTGATGGAGAAAATGGAAGTTCAGTTATTAGGTAGAAGTGGGATAGGCTTTCCTGAGGAGATGAGCTTTCAGGGATCCTCTTAAGGTGGACTGAGTAGACAATAGCCAGAGAGATTGTGGTAGGGAGTTCCAGAGAATAGGAGAAGCTCCAGAGAAGTCCTGCGGGTGAGTGTGGGAGGAGGTGACGACTGAGCTAGAGAAGAGCAGGAGGTCTTGGGTGGAGTGGAAAGAACGGTTTGGGTGATGTTTTAAGATGAAGTTGGTGAGTTGGTGATGTAACTCAGGGCAAAGTTGCAGATGGCTTTGTATGTTGTTGTTTGTGTTTTGATTTTGTATTCTTTGGGCGATTGGGAGCCAGTGGAGGGATTGGCACAGACAGGCAGAGGATGGAAGCCAGAGGAGGGGTTAGCAGAGAGGGGCAAGGCATGGAAGCCAGTTGAGGGATTGGAAGAGAGGGGTGGGGGACGGAAGCCAGTGAGGGGATTGGCAGAGAGGGGCAGAGGCTGAAAGCCAGAGGTGGGGTTGGCAGAGATGGGTAGGACATGGAAGCAAGTGAAGGGATTCGCAGAGGATGGAAGCCAGTGGAGGGATTGGCAGAGAGCGATAGGGCATGGAAGCCGCTGAAGGGGTTGGCAGAGAAAGGCAGGGGAGGAAGCCAGTGGAGCGATTGGCAGAGAGCAACAGAGCATGGAAGCCAGTGAAGGGGTTGGTCGAGAATGGCAGGGCATGGAAGCCAGTGAAGGGGTTGGCAGAGAAGGGCAGGGGATGGAAGCCAATGAAGGGGTTGGCAGAGAAGGGCAGGGGATGGAAGCCAATGAAGGCGTTGGTCGAGAATGGCAGGGGATGGAAGCCAGTGAAGGGGTTGGCAGGGAAGGCCAGGGGATGGAAGCCAGTGGAGGGGCAGGAAGTAAAGGAACATCTCTCCAATGGGACTACAAAACAAATAAAAATCATTGACAGGGGTTTTAAAACCAAACTCTTTGATAAGAAAGTATTGTCCTCATACAAGAGTCATGTGTATTCTTCCTGGAATCTCGGTGAGCTTTGTGTATTTCTTCCAGATCTGTGCAATAATCCCGTGTGAGACTTGGAGCTTCCTGTAATAAAGACCGCTCACTGCTGTTCCTGGTTGCTATGAGCCGGATGGTGAGACGTGTATGGGAGAGGGGTGGGGAGAGAAAACAAATGTCAACTGCTCTCTCTCCTTGTTCAGCGTGACTGGTCTTGTCTCCTCCCTCCTCCTGTAGTTTTCTGCAGGCAGCCTGTAGTGGGTGGGGCCTGCTGAGTCCGTCCCACATCTGTGCTCTCTGCACAGCCTATGTACAGCACAGTGATGATGTCACTACTACTCTTACAAGGTGATATCTGGGTTTGTAAAGACATTTGGTGAACACAAAATACATTATTTAGATAAAAGTTTTGGTGCCCAGAGTTCAGCTTTAACCATTCTCTATTTCATCCAAAACAAACATGTTTTCGTTTTATATACAGTATATTACAAAAGGGTTTGTGTAGTTATTATGTATCACACGTTATGGCCTCATTCACACTGGAATCGGCCGGCACGTACAGTTCCGTGCTGCGTGCAGGGCCGTATCGGGCAGCTCCCGGGAAGGACAGGTGCCGCGTGTGATTAGTACATAGCCCCCGTCCTTCTCTATGGGACTACGCGGCCGTACGCCGTACCTCAAGTGCAGGTCCGTAGGGGTGCGTGTTTCCTGGTGCAGGGCGGTTGAGCGTAGGGGGCGTACGGCCACATAGTTCCATAAAGGAGGATGGGGGCTGAGTACTAATCACACGCAGCACCTGTCCTTCCCGGGAGCTGCTCGATACGGCACTCAGCACCGAGCTGTACGTGCCGGCCGATTCCAGTGTGAATGAGGCCTATAAAAGAACTGGAAAGAAAGTATCATGGAAAGTTGTCTTCTCCATTTTGTACAGATACTGTGAGGTAAGAATTAAAACGGCGGTTGTCTGCACAACAAGCCCAGCAGTGCATCTGAGGCCGCCCACAGAAAGTCCTTGCGCTATTTTCAATAACACAATACTTATTTTCTTTTAAAAACAAGGCTCTTTGGCGGGATTGTTTATGTTGCGGCTCAGACACAATGCGCTATCCTAATATGCTCTTTATCACTCCCTTTTACAAACTCAAAGAACACAAGTGAGAGAGAAGGCGAAGGCAGAACACAAACTAAACACAGTTTCATTTATTCCATTAATGTGTTCGGAGATTATAAGGGCTGAACTTGCCGTTATCTCAATGAATGCTGCAATGATACCATTGTTCTAACCACTTCAGCTTTCAAGCCTACGGGGAAATGGTTGTGATCATCGAGCCCATATTGGGTTAGAGAGAGGTGGACCTAAGTGGGGCTACAGTGTCTGGGCTCAATAAAGTTGGATGTGATCTGACTTCATCACCGGTGTATGATGTCGTGAATTTCTACTGAATTGATAGGGTATGGTTGGGCTCTCTTTGGTTGGCACCCACAGTTCCAGAGGCAGGGGGTTTTCACACAGGATTGGAGGGATTAAATCTTTCTACCCAGTTGCAGAGATGTTATAAATCTCCACTGACCAGGTCTTCAGAAAACCTCGAAATGCCCCTGGCATAAACAGTCTGGAAGAGCTATGAACACATCTGTCATTGTGGGTTTATTTGAGCTAAAGTCTGAATATTCATGTAGCGCCCTCTATTATGTCGCTACTAAATTTAGTTTATATCTAGACTGCAATCAGTCTGGATGCTGATTTGCTCTGAGTTCTGCTGGATTCCCTGAGTTTGGTGGATTGATTGCTTCCCCCTGTTGCTGAGCTGGGGCCTCAGCATACAGTGATTGAGGATCCATCCTCAGACTGTGACTATGCACCTGACTCTGACCAATCCCTGAGCAGGGTGACTCAGAGGTATGGTTGAAGGTGATAAAAGGTTTGGCGACACTTTCCAGAACTCTCTCTCCCCTGGGGCCATCCCTGGGAGGAGGTCTGTGTGATACAAGATGCCTGGCCTAGGCCTCAGCATGTGGCAGATGCTGGGGGCCTAGAGGCCTAAGATACTACTGGATGCCTGGTCTGAGCCTCAGCATGTGGCAGATGCTGGGGGCCCAGAGACCTTAGATGCTACTGGAAAGGAAACCTAATGGAAGCTGGGCTGGAGGTGGAATCTGCTTATTGAGGAGTGTCGCAGAGGAGCTGCTGAGAGCGACCGCCTGGAACCCTGTAAGAGATCCCTCACCCTATTCTCAGGTACTTTACTGAAGAGAAGCCAGATGGTGCACTACAAGTCATGTGGCAGTTCTCCTTCAAAGTCCTGGACTATTCCTGGCTGTCCTCTGTGCTACTACATATTACTGGTTGCTTTTACAGGACCATTGTGCTACTGGTTCAAGCTGTTGCTAAGGGAAAATACAGAGTCCTCTGAATTGTTACTCGGTATCCTGCAATCCCCAACCCTCTCTCCTGGTTGATACTGTGCAAATAAATGCTAAAAAGACCCTACGACTCGAGCCTATTCTGTTCCGGAGTGTCGGTCTTGCTGGAGTTGAGAAAGGGGCCGGTGGCTAGCAAAACAGGTAGGAGAGCCCTAGTTCATATCCAGTGGCTCCTTCGGGGGTGAGCGCTACATTCATAAAATTCATCTCTCTACATTACTTTACTTTCCTATGGCAATGGAGTTACTTTCATAAAATGCCGTTACACTAATGTATAAGGAGATGCCAATCAGTTAGACACCAAACATACCTATACGAGGGGAGGCCAATAAGTTCTTATCCTCACAACGATCTAGATGTGGTAGGCATCTGATATTTTGCAGGTTTATAAGTGGATATCTAAGTAATATGTATGCCAAATTTTGTTTTTGTAGGTCGTGGTGAATCATAGTTAGAGCCAAGAGAAATGGAGTAGGTGTCATGCCGGACAAAGTTGAATACCGAGCTGTGATTAGGTCCCTCCATCTTCAAGGGAAATCTGCACAAATAATCCATGAAGAGATGTCAGCTGTGTATGATTAGTGACCATGGATGAAAGCTGGGTATATCTATATGATCCTGAGACTAAAGAAATGAGTAAAACATGGAAACATGCTTCATCACCCACCCCTAAAAAGGCTAAGGTGAAACAATCATCCAGCAAGGTCATGTTGTCAGTGTTTTGGGATTGAAAGGGTATAATGTTGACCGATTACTTACAAAAAGGGTCTACAATAGAGTACAATAACAGGAGCATGCTACAGGAACTCACTACAAAAGCTACGGGATGCTATCAAAGAAAAAAGACGAGGTTTGCTATCAAAAGGTGTGTTGCTGCTAGCTGACAATGCACCTGCACATCGAGCTGCAGAATTGTGGCTATGAATCTCTGCCCCATCCACCTTACTCACCTGACCTGGCACCTTCGGACTCCTTCCTGTTTCCAAAATCTGAAGAAACATTTACGGGGAAGAACGTAAATGGAGGGCAGGGACTGATGTGAAGGTGCAACTATGTAAACCGCTGCGTAAAATTGTTGGCGCTTTATACACTGAGTGGCCAGATTATTATGACCCCCCCATCAGTACTTCGTTCGGCCGCCTCGTGACTCCACGAGATGGTGAAAGGTGATGTGAGGAATCTGACATGGCACTGTCGCCCTTCTGTTGTCTTGTACCAGTCTTGCCACTCTCCGTTCTGCCCTAACATTGACTAGTCGCTGACGGCCACAATTCCTATGTTCAGACCCAGATTTTCGGCTGACAGTCCGGTCTTTAAACACTTTAACAATGAGCCCCTCTTGAGCATTTAACGAATTCTGCTGTTTTGCTGATACTCGCTCCATGGCTCCGAGCGCCAACAATCATCCCACGTTCAAAGACTGTTAAATCGTGTTGTTTCCCCGTATCTTCAGAAACAAATCACTTCTACTGTCGTGGTAAACAACCTGCTTCCCTATTTATAATGGTCTGGCCCGCTAGCAACTTCAGCGCCAAATTATAGCTAATTTGCCTACAAACGTCAGGTGGTCATAATAAACTGGCCACTCAGTGTGGGTCTGACTCAGCAGGGGGCATGTCGGATCTCTGCAAAGAGACCACTGCTTCCACATACAGAGCTGGAAGGGGACAGCCTTTTCAGGATGTGGCTGCTTTTATGTGGCTGCTTTTATTTTGATTATTTTGGTAGGGGCTCAGCTGATGTAAACTGAAAGTTGGGCTTTAATGATAGCCGCGTGCATTGATTTTTATCCCTATGTAGTATGCACAATTAGCAGCCCTTAGATAGACCCAAAACAGTATAAACAAAAAATGGAACTCCATGGCTTATCTGGCTTATGTTCAGACATTGGAACATACATTCCAATGCTTGTTAGGAAATTTCCTGTATAGCCTGTGCATGCACATTTGCACACATGGGAGGACAGTAAATTTCATGCGCATACAAATGTTCATGAAGGAGCAATGAACAATTGTGCACACGTATCCTTTAGTAAATCAACCCCTATGTCTCAAACAGGATAAAATAATGTGTATATAATGTCTACCTGGGATAGAGGCTCTACTTGGTCAGTACGGGAAGTGTGTTGTTGTTGTGTGTTGGAGGATTACATTTTTACGTAGGGATATTGGATGGTGAAACATTGCTGCTGCGTTGGCCGTGTTTAGTATTCCGCACGCCGTCCTCCCTATAATCAGC
The DNA here is from genome assembly GCF_000935625.1 of Nanorana parkeri. Classification (NCBI taxonomy): domain Eukaryota; kingdom Metazoa; phylum Chordata; class Amphibia; order Anura; family Dicroglossidae; genus Nanorana; species Nanorana parkeri. Next base: position 20,187 of record NW_017310267.1, read on the forward strand.
CATCCAGGTGATTTCGGTTATGAAATAATTAGGAAATACAGTGGAATCTGAATCACCTTCTTTACATGCTCTGCAGATCTTCCTCATATTGGGTTCACTTCAAATGACCCCAAAGCAATTTGAATCTAAAATATACAAATCCAGCCCAAATCCCTCTTGATTTGTTAGCCATGTACCGGCCTGACCCTCCCGGCTATTTACCAAAAAGTGATATGTCTACAGATTAGCGTACAGAGGCTCCCCGGTGGAATGTTCAGCTCTTTACATTCCAGACGATGTTTCACCGCCATCCATTTATTTATTGGTTTTAAATATAAACTCTCTCAGCCACCAATCAAGCTCGGATTTCCAGACTGTAAGGATGGGAAGATTTGGTTGGCCACTAGGTTGATGTTTTTGTTTTAGCACCTGCTGGTAAATATAGCCAAGTATGTAACAAAACTATGAGAAATGCCATACCAAAGCTACTTCTGAAAAGTGTATTGCCTCTTAACTATCCTCTGGCATTCATTGACCCGTAATAGATATGCATATCCTGAGCAGGGTCGTGCGCTCAGAGGAGGCAGGTGAGGCAGAGCCTCACCTAGAATTATGAAGGAAAAAGCTGTCAGCATCAAGTCTGAAGCTGACAGCTTTTCCTCCATTCAGATCGGCATGTAACAGGTTACACAGCAGGGCAATCTTCCCCGCTGTGTAACCTGTCATGGAAGAAGTGCTGCCTGTTAATTACAGGCAGCGCTGCATCCGGCTTTTGACAGGTAGTTAGTGAGGGACAGGGAGACTCCTCCCTGTCTCCTCCTTCACACTAGCTTGGGGACAGGTTGGGGGTGGGGCTGCGTCCGGTGGGGGCGTTGCTTCCTCCAACAGGGGTGGGGCTTCATCCAGAGGGGGCGGGGAGGGGGAAGGGCTCACCCGGCATATGAGGAACTGCACTGATCTGGAGTCATGACTTCCTGTGATGCATGTTATTCTGTGTTGGTGAAGCCAGACACAACCAGGCACCTAGCATTTTTAGAGGGTCTTTAAAGACATGTCACATCTTTCTCTTGTGACAGGTTTGCTTTTAATCATCCATAGGAAGCAACATAATAAACATAAATATCTTAAAAACCTCAGAAAGGTAATGTCATGAATGTCATGAATTTCGATTCGTAACGAAACGAATCGCACATGTCTAGGAGTGACAGAGGGAGCATTCCAGGAACAGTACCAGCAGCCAGGAGCAACTTTCAAAGAGTGTACCAGGAACAATGTCAGAGGCCAGGAGCGACAGAAGGAGAATTCCAGAAACAGTACCTGAGGCCATCAGTCTCACGTGAACAAACATTGAACTGCTGTCTGTCCATTGAGTATGTGGGTGATGGGAGTAGCACTGTTGGGGTGAGGAAGGTAAGTAGCTGCTACCCTAACAGATTGTAAGCTCCTCCCCTTTTGTATCCTCTCTTATACCCTAAAAGATTGCAAGCTCTTCTACCATCTGTATCCACCCTTATACCCTCATAGACTGTAAGCTCTTCTACCTTCTGTATCCACCCTTATACCCTCATAGACTGTAAGCTCTTGTACCCTAATAGATTGTAAGCTCTTCCACCTTCTGTATCCTCCCTTATCCCCTAATAGATTGTAAGCTCTTCCACCTTCTGTATCCTCCCTTATCCCCTAATAGATTGTAAGCTCTTCCACCTTCTGTATCCTCCCTTATACCCTAATAGATTGTAAGCTCTTCCACCTTCCGTATCCTCATTTATATCCTAATAGATTGTAAGCTATTCTACCTTCTGTATCCTCCCTTATACCCTAATAGATTGTAAGCTCTTCCACCTTCTGTATCCTCCCTTATACCCTAATAGATTGCAAGCTCTTCTACCATCTGTATCCTCCCTTATACCCTAATAGATTGCAAGCTCTTCTACCTTCTGTATCCTCAGGTCACTAGAATGTACAGTATTTAACACAGATGATACCTGCATACTCGCACACTGAGGCACAGACATGGACACACACACTATTCTTAAGCTGCTGTCATGGAATGTCATCTCAAATCTGTTCAATAACTGAGCAGGTAAAATATTGGATATTGTACAGATCATTCGGTAAAAGGAGCATTTATCAATTTACGTACCTATAACCTAATCAGCACGAACCGGCGTCCCATCTCCAGACCGAATTCTTGAATGGAAATTGCAATAATGGTTTTACCTTCCAGGAAGCATCTGGGAGGCCGGGACAGGAAGTCATATGTGTAATTGTACAGATCAATAGGGAAGGTTAGCGCGACTGACCATCAGGAAGGATCAGTTTTATTTGCATCCCTTGCCCTCATTGATCTCCAATTGTTGTTTGTCAAATTGGGTGAAGATCAAATGGAAGAAACTAGAAAAATGTGTTTATTTTACAGGCGACACTGGAAACATATTGGACGTACACAAAGTATAGATCTGTTTATGGGACATGGGGAGGGTGAGATTCCCTCACATTGTAATGATCCCTTCAAGAAAAAAACTATGCTCTAGCTATCACATGTTCTATGCTTTGTAACAGCTGAGTTGTTTTCGATCCAAGGTCCTCCTGGGCACATCATGGAGTCATACATTCTCTTGCAGACATCCCAACCTGCAAAACCTTATTTCAGGGAGGTTCCCGTCTCATTTCAGGGAGGTGTCCTTTCTGTTTTTTCTTTTTTTTACAGCGGCCGTCGTCAGAATATAAAAGAAATAATAATGATAATTATATATATA
>NW_017310267.1:22939-25648 GCF_000935625.1 Nanorana parkeri
TATATTACATACATACATACATACATAGATGCACACATATACACACACACACACAGTAAAATAAAATCCATATACCAATAATACAATATTATTATATATTTCTTTATATATACATCAGATTTGTGAATTGATGTTCAAGTATCTGTCAGTGTAAAGGTCACAATTTATCAGACAGCCCAAGACCTTTTTAAAAAAACCGCTGAGGAGTAAAGTCCCTGATACACAGTTGACTGGTTGCTATGGGCAGCAAATGAAATAAATGTTCTCTATAACTAGACAACCAAGACATATAATTGATTCTATATTATCCACAAACATTTGTTCTGAGGCTACTCTACAGATCACATGACCTTCCTCCAGGAGGAACGCCTCGTTTTGAGGCTACTCTAGAGATCACATGACCTTCCTCCAGGAGGCAAGCCTCACTCTGAAACTTTACCCCCTGATATCTTACAGGAAAGGTTTACTCAGAATAAACGTTTCAGGGAGAAAATGCCTCTCTCGCGGACGTCAGGGAGCCGCTATCTAATAGAGGGAGACTCCCTGAACATCTTGAGATCCCTGCTCTTGTCCTAGAAGAAGTACCTTTCCTGCTTAGAGAGAGGTGCTGGGTATTTGGCTAAAGGAGATGTTAACATAGGAATTGTCTCAATTCCCCTGTCTTAAGATCTGCTACTAAGATAACACTAGACTCTTGGTCCCAAAATCTGTGAGTTGTTATAGGCCGGCATAGTCAGGGGGAGCACAAGTATTATTTAAAGAGGATTATAAGTCTACTGGAGTTTTAACACTTTGGTTTTGGATATCTTCATAGCTCCTCACTAGGGATGAGCTTAGGTTTAGACCCAACCTGAGCTCCTCCAAACCCAGAAAACACCTGCCCAATCAGTTGCAGGCTAGGGCATTCAGCACACCACAGCTCCACATAAACAAAGGGGTAGGATGCTTCCGCTGACATCACTGACCTTATGTGGCCACATAGCCATAATAGGTCTATGTCATTGACCTACCAAATATAGTAGTGTGGCAATATAAGGCCGTTGACTACATTGCATCCTGCTCCTTTGCTTATACGCAGCTGTGGGTGGGGAATTCCCTGCCTGCAGCTCATTGGGCTGCATCGGAAGGAGCTTCCTTAATGTTCGGGATAGCGCCTGTCGTGTTCAGAGGTGCTCAGGTTTGGACCGCGTTGAGTTGAAACCTGAGCTCATCCTTATTTCTCCCCTCCTTTCATTCTTCTGCAATTCTTCAATAAACCTGCTCAAGTTTATTGTACTAAATGACTCCACCATAGCTATTCAATAAACACTAGACAAAGAAACAATCCTGAGGTGGACATGCCTATGACTAAAGCCAAGTCAAAGGAGAGGACCATCTCAATGTAGCCTATTATGGCATCTAGAGATCATTTGCTTTCACCTAATAGTAAATAGCACTCCAATATGTAGAAAAGTCAATGTTTAGAATCAAAGCCCGGATGGCTCTGATGATGTGACACCAGTGAAGCCAATAAACATTGACTTTTCTACATGCTGGAGTGCTTGTGACCTTTTTGGTATTTTTTGGATTTATTTTGCTGAGGCATCCGCGGTCATTTCAGCACCCACCCTACAATTAGGGTTTTCTATCCGGTCAGGAGTGCGATGGGTGTGTATGTTTTTTGAACTATTAGTAAATAGCTCTATGAAGATATGTAGATATCCTAAGAAGAAATGAGAGGTTCTTGAACGGTTTCGTGAAACTTGACTGAAGTTTGAACGTTGTAAACTTTGCAGAAAACCTCATTGAAGTCTATGGGGGACCAATCTTTTTATTCAAGTCTGGCCATGTGAAGGGCTAATAAGCCGGCTATTGTCAAAAACCGGCATGGGCAGTTGGACACTGCCATGAGGGGCCATGTGCCAAATCCAAAATAAAATAAAAAAAGAAAGAAAATAACAGCTCCAACACGTTGAACTTTTGATTGCTGTGAGCCTACTCTTATATAGAAAGGACAATGGGCCATCCATTCCTTCAAATGATTGGTTGTGACTCAGCTGACCAGGGAAAAGGCCATGCACTGCATTCCTTATGTCTGGTGCTGAACCTGCAAAGTTTGTTGGCTGAAATATGATGCACTTCTGATGGCAAGATATGGAAACTATATCATCTACTGAGTAGGGTTAGGAGACCTATGAGGCTGTACAGCACTCCAAGTCCATTGACGCCATGAAAGGTAGCAAACTGGAACAAGCTTTTTAAATGTTGGGGTTCGGAGAAAAATTGGACGGTCAGTTCTTGAAGTCCTGGAATTGAGGACTGTGCCTGACTTCTGCCAAGTAACAGCAGGAATGAATATAAACCAGCTCTGGTGGAATTAAAGAATAAACCCTATGGCAAGGAGAACATTTATAGACAGACGTCAGTGCGGCTTTGAGTAAAAGGACGTAAACAACATGGAGATTAGAGCTGAAGGCACGGATAGATGATGCTAACACCCAGCATTATGTTTACAACCTTAAAGCTTTCAGCAGAAATAATACACACAAAGAGGTTTTTATAGACTGTCAGTATGGACAAATCTGTCACAAAACCATGCAGATGTAGTTCATGCCGATCAGCGTAACAATCTATATATTCTCTGTGTGACAAAATACAAATAACACTCTCTTATTATAATAAATATTGGAAGATCTTCCACCTTCTGTATCCTCCCTTATACCCTAATAG
>NW_017310268.1:0-342 GCF_000935625.1 Nanorana parkeri
GAGGAGAGGAGAGAGGCTGAGGAGAGGAGAGACTGAGGAGATGAGAGGCTGAGGAGAGGAGAGGCTGAGGAGAGGAGAGAGGCTGAGGAGAGGAGAGGCTGAGGAGAGGCTGAGGTCGGTGATATAATTGCCCCTCCCCCCACACACAGGGGTGCTGTTCTCGGGGTGTCAGTTGCCCCGGGTCGGGGTGCACAGGCTGGTGGAGGCGATCGGTGCGCTGCAGGGGGAGCGGTCGCAGTTACAGGTGGAGATCGGAGAGCTGAGGCTGGACATGGAGGAGAAGGACCGAGAGCGCCAGAGAGTGTCCGAGGATCTGCTGCAGCAGGTAAGAGTCCGGTGGGG
>NW_017310268.1:3696-8027 GCF_000935625.1 Nanorana parkeri
TATGAGGAGGCCGGGCCCTCAGTATGTATGAGGAGGCCGGGGGTGTATGAGGAGGCCGGGCCCTTAGTATGTATGAGGAGGCCTGGCCCTCAGTATGTATGAGGAGGCCGGGGGTGTATGAGGAGGCCGGGCCCTTAGTATGTATGATGAGGCCGGGGGTCTATGAGGAGGTCGGGCCCTCAGGATGTATGATGAGGCCGGGGGTGTATGAGGAGGCCGGGCCCTTAGTATGTATGAGGAGGCCGGGCCCTCAGTATGTATGAGGAGGCCGGGGGTGTATGAGGAGGCCGGGCCCTTAGTATGTATGAGGAGGCCGGGGCCTCAGTATGTATGAGGAGGCCGGGGGTGTATGAGGAGGCCGGGCCCTTAGTATGTATGAGGAGGTCGGTGGTCTATGAGGAGGCCGGGCCCTCAGTATGTATGAGGAGGCCGGGGGTGTATGAGGAGGCCGGGCCCTTAGTATGTATGATGAGGCCGGGGGTCTATGAGGAGGTCGGGCCCTTAGCATGTATGATGAGGCCGGGGGTCTATGAGGAGGTCGGGCCCTCAGTATGTATGAGGAGGCCGGGGGTCTATGAGGAGGTCGGGCCCTCAGTATGTATGAGGAGGCCGGGGGTCTATGAGGAGGCCGGGCCCTGGCGACATTCTCAGCCTCTCTTTCTCTCCATCAGATGGAGGAGTTGAAGGAGAAGATTCAGCGGCGGGAGGAGGAACTGTCTCAGCTCCGGGCAGAAATGGTGAGCGAGGACAACGTTGTGTATACAGATATATGTGGAGGTCATTGTGGGCGGAGCAGCGGTCACATGACATATATACAGGATGCGTGTGTTGTCACCGCAGGGTGTCACCGACTCGGAGAAGCACGTCCAGAACCTCAGCGTGGAGAACCAAGGCCTGAAGAGGAGTCTGAGCGTCACTCAGGGCCTGCTGGAGAAAATGGCCGCCGTCAACTCCCAGCCCTCAGCCCACCTCATAAAGGTACTACATAGCTCCGCCCCCTCCCATGACAGTCACGTGACTACACCACACGGGCATTATGGGAAAGTCTGGCAGCCATGATGGTTCAGAGGTCATCCTCCGTGTCCATGAATCTGAATGAGGAGACCTTTTACTCCCTATTGGTCCAGCCATTTATAGCCCCGCCCCAAACTGACAGCCCAATGAGCAGCCAGAATTGGCCAGTTTAGGGTCCCCCTAGGGACATTCCTGAGAAGAGGAAGGGAGGAGCGCCCGTTGCCCCACGCCATCCGCCATATTACCTCCGCGCCGTGTCCCCATGGATGAACCACACGCAGAGTTTCCTGACAGTTTTCACTTCACTTCCTGTCCTGTAGACTCAACAGGAAGTGGGAGGATATAGTTCCAATGTCAGACGGATCCCCTCTTAGATGTCCCCAGAACAGGTGTCCCCCATCCTAAGATTTTCCCTCACTTCCTGTTCTGGAAATTCCACCGGCAAAGTCAGCTTCACCCCGCCCATTCCTATTTCCATGGAGTCTCCGCCCCCTGACATTAGCCACGCCCCCACATAATAATCATCGCGCAAATCTCTCCCGATTAGCCGCCTCCTCCAATGGCTGCCGACGCTGAATGTCATGTCCCCGTCACTGGGGTCCCTGAGATCAAACCAGCTAGACGTGTGCCATTCCTTCCGAAACACGGGAGCTCTGTGTGTGTCATATCAGTACATATACATGCGTGTGTCATATCAGTACATATACATGCGTGTGTCATATCAGTACATATACATGCGTGTGTCATATCAGTACATATACATGCATGTGTCATATCAGTACATATACATGTGTGTGTCATATCAGTACATATACATGCGTGTGTCATATCAGTACATATACATGCGTGTGTCATATCAGTACATATACATGCGTGTGTCATTAAAAAAACAGCGTGCCGTCCCCCAACAATTCCTAGGCGGCCCTTTAGGTCACCCCTAAAATCCCTACCAGGCCCCTAATCTGGTCACAGGCCTGGCAGGGCAGGAAGTGGGGGGGCCCCGCCCCCCCTTGCATCATATCAGGCCACATGCGCTCAGCGTTGGGAGGGGGACCCCTGGACGGCACCTTGTCTCCATGCCGATGAGGACAGGGGACTCCTCCCTGACCGGGTGTTTGTGGGGGTCTGCGGGCAGGGGGGCTCATCTTTCATAAAGGGGGCACCCAGATGTCACCCAAACAAAACAAACGACAAACGCACTCAACAACTTGTCACCAGTCATACACACGCGGTGCACACGGAATGGGCTTTGAACAGTAAACAGCAGAAAGGCGTCATGGCGCACTCACCGGCCGGCGTGTAAAACAACGCGTCTCACCGCTAAGGACAATGACAGAGGTTTGGATACACGGCTTCTGCAGAGGATGTGACAGCCGCACTGCCGCGCCAAGGCACCTCTTATAGTGCGGTTGTCGTTTGTTTTGCTTGACCGATTTGGTGCAGCGACGCATGGGGGTTCTCAGCTGCCAATGGGATGTGCGGGATCCCTTGTGTGTCTCTGTACCTTTAAGGAGGTGGGACTTCCTCCTGACAGGCCTGCACCCAATTTAATATCTTCTGCCCCCATGTGCTCCAAGATGGCGGCTCTCATAGGTCAGAGTTAGGACCGCACTATAAGAGGTGCCTTGGCGCGGCAGTGCGGCTGTCACATCCTCTGCAGAAGACGTGTATCCAAACCTCTGTCATTGTCCTTAGCGTGAGACGCGTTGTTTTACACGCCGGCCGGTGAGTGCGCCATGACGCCTTTCTGCTGTTTTACCCAGATGTCACCCCCTCCCCGGCTCCCGTAAATCTCCTCCAGAAAGAGCGGGGGGGGGTTTAGAACCTCTGTCATTGACCCCATTGGGGGGGGATTTACTTTCACTTCCTGTGTGCTCACCAGGACAGGAAGTAAGGGGGCGGGGTCTCCCCAATAGGGTTTTTTCCTGGTGAGTTTTTTCTTTGCTGTTTGTGTCCCGGGTTGAACAGATTTCCCCCCACTTCCTGTGTGGTCACCATGACAGGAAGCTGATGCCAATAATCATTCTCTCAGGAGAACGAGGACCTGCGCAGTAAGGTGACCCACCTGGAGACCACGCTGCAGGAGAAGGTGGAGCAGTTGGTGTACACCAAGGGCCACATGGACAGCCTGCAATGGCGGCGGGAGGAGGAGACGCGTCAGCTGGAGGAGAAGATTCACGGGCTGCAACTGTCACTGGAGAGTGAGAGACACAAAGCGCCGCATGTGCAGGTGAGGCCGGGGGACTGCAGTGCCACAGAGGTGGATTCTGGGTATCACCCCTCCCCCCATATAACAGGAACCCGTTACCTGTCCCTGCAGTACGTGACGCAGGAGGTGGAGTCACCAACGTTGCTACGCAGCTTAGCCCAATCAGAGGAGAGGAACCGAACCCTAATGGAGCAAGTGTCCGGCCGCGGAGAGCGATGCCACCAGCTGGAGGAGCAGCTGCAGAGGTCCGAGGAGCTCAGCACCGGCCTGCAGGCCAAGGTAAGGCGGAGCTCCACCCACAACCGGGCCGGAGGGGCTCCATGTGTAGAATGGGGATTCCCCTTACCCTGGAGGTCCAACACTGCTACCTGGTAGAGGTCTCCCTGAACCCATGACAACGTGTTACTGAAAAGGGGCAGGGCTACAGGGGCAGGGCTTCAAAACAAGGGGCAGGGCTTCAGTGGAAGGGGCAGGGCTTCAGTGGCAGGGCATCAGTGGAAGGGGCAGGGCTTCAGTGGCAGGGCATCAGTGGAAGGGGCAGGGCTTCAGTGGCAGGGCATCAGTGGAAGCATCAGGGGAAGGGCCACAACATAAGGGGCAGGGCTTCAGTGGAAGGGGCAGGGCTTCAGTGGCAGGGCATCAGTGGAAGGGGCAGGGCTTCAGTGGAAGGGCTTCAAAGGAAGGAGCAGGGTTTTAGTGGAAGGGGCGGGGCTTCAAAGGAAGGAGCAGGGCTTCAAAGGAAAGGGTTGGGCTTCAGTGGAAGAGGCAGGGCTTCAGTGGAAGGGGCAGGGCTTCAGTGGAAGGGGCGGGGCTTCAAAGGAAGGAGCAGGGTTTGAAAACAAGGGGCAGGGCTTCAGTGGAAGGGGCAGGGCTTCAAAACAAGGGGCAGGGCATCAGTGGAAGGGGAGGGCTTCAGTGGAAGGGGCAGGTCTTCAAAGGAAGGGCAGGGTTTCAGTGGAAGAGGCAGAGCTTCAGTGGAAGGGGCAGGGCTTCAGTGGAAGGGGCAGGGCTTCAGTGGAAGGAGCAGGGCTTCAGTGGAAGGGGCAGGGCTTCAGTGGAAGGGGCAGGGCTTCGCCGGAAGGGGGAGGGGCTCCGTGGAAGGGGGTGG
>NW_017310268.1:8686-18934 GCF_000935625.1 Nanorana parkeri
GCTTCAGTGGAAGGGGCAGGGCTTCAGTGGAAGGGGCAGGGCTTCAGTGGAAGGAGCAGGGCTTCAGTGGAAGGGGCAGGGCTTCAGTGGAAGGGGCAGGGCTTCGCTGGAAGGGGCAGGGCTTCAGTGGAAGGGGTTGGGCTTCACAAAGGGCCAGGGACCCCAGGAACCGTTTTCCAGGGGAATGGGAATGTTTTGCATCTGCTGATAGCCCCGGAGGGTGGGGGAGAGACGTCCAGGATTCAGGTGCAGCACAAGAGAAGTCTTCAGTGTTGAGGAGGCCGAAAGAGTGCAGACGATTGGCAGAGGACATATTCCAGACTATATACAGGGGCCATGGATGGAGAGACGCTGCATTGGAGTAGATGGGACAGGTCGGGGGTGGAGATGATGGTGAGGAAGTTGCCCAGACGGGGATCTAGCATCTCATTCATGATGCTTCAGAAGGACCCGTGTGGATGGGCTCCGGGGGGTAAACGGGGTCAGAGACATTTCTGGGACTTGGGTGACAGGTCTGACCGGCTTCAAGCTGCGTTTCCATAGACTTGTATGGGGGGAGGAGCAGTTCTGGCACGAGCCATTAGTAAGCTGGAGGTGAGAAGTGATGTTCTCGGTGAAGGAGTCCATTGTCTGATAGAACTTTGGTGAGAAGACAGAAGCAAATATTCCCTGAGACACCAACATTGCACGTGGAATAGTGATGTCGCCACCATACGGTGGAGCGGTGTTGGGTCCTGATATGAGACGAAGGTCAGGAAGTCTTTATTGATGTCTGTGAGATGGTTTGGTGCAGTGGAGACCCATCATGGTCATACGTGGTCATCTTAGCACATGGCAGAGAAGAGGGGGGGGGGGACCTTCTGATGTAACCCTCCTCTTGTGATTCCAGATTTCCAGCTATGAGATGGAGATTGAGAAGCTAAAGGAGCATCTGATGCAGGAGATTCACCAGCTGGAGGCCCAGAAGGAAGAGGCCATCAAAGAGGCTTCACAATGCTCTGAGCAGCACATGGACACTCTGCGGGATCAGCTCATAGGTTGGTAGAAGTGACCCCACTGACTCCACTATGGGTGGTCATTACAGGATGAGAACAAGATAGTCAGACCCCAATAGTCTATAACCCGCACCCCCCATATCCTGTATGTCACATGACCGGCCTGACTACAATATGGATGAGGGAGGTGAAATGAGGACGGGTAGAGGCTGCTGCTGGCTCAGCGGGTTGGAGGTCCAGTGGTCAGAGGGTCACATCTACACTTTAGATCTGTATGTTCAGCATTATGTAGCAGCTCTTGAGTTCCCCGAGGACCAATGATTCATTTCTATGACCTGTAGGGGTGCAGAGCCGCCTAGTGTCACTGCAGCCGGTTCTGAAGAACATGAAGACCAACTACAACAGTCTCAGGAGCCAAGTGAGGAACTTCTCCCAGTTTTATGAAGCCTCCATCCAAGAGGCCCGGAGACAGGTGAGAGAGCAGGCAAGAGCAGAGAGCGTGGATGGGGAATAAGGCAGGGGACCCAGTCCATGACAAAGTGGAGGGGGAGGGGAGTCATAAAGGGGAAGGTGGAACCCAGAATCTGCTGTCATTGACATGTCTCGTGTCCTTTTAGATATGCAATGCCGTGACCAATGTGTCAGAGGCCAACAAAGACCTCCTGCAGAAGTATCAGCGGGAGGTGCAGCTGCGCAAGAGATATCACAACCAGCTTGTGGAGCTGAAAGGTGAGATTCCGATTCTATCTCTGACCCAACCAAGCCCCATTCTAAGGATTTCCCTCAGCAGGAACGTCTGGGATCATTATGTACTAAGGGACAAGATCTCGTCAGCGCTGAGGAACATCTTATTGTGGTGATACAACATGAAATGGCACCCGAAGCTCTTACAATTGTCTCTCTGACCAGAAATAAGATTCACTAAAACCTTCAGCTGTAGACAAGAAACACATGATATGGCCAAACGTTTGTAGCCACAGCATACAAAGACATTGGAGACAATTGTGATCTTCCAGACAAGATTTTGGAGGGTGTAGGTGGGAATTTGTCCCATGTGTGAGGTCAGGTGCTGATGTTGGATGAGAAGACCCGGCTCACAATCGGCTTTCCACTTTATCCCCAAGGTGCTCAGTAGGGATGAGGTCGGTAGGGATGAGGTCAGTAGGGTTGAGGTCAGTAGGGTGGAGGTGAGTAGGGTTGAGGTCAGTAGGGTTGGGGTCAGTAGGGTTGGGGTCAGTAGGGTTGGGGTCAGTAGGGTTGAGGTCAGTAGGGTTGGGGTCAGTAGGGTTGGGGTCAGTAGGGTTGAGGTCAGTAGGGTTGGGGTCAGTAGGGTTGAGGTCAGTAGGGATGAGGTCAGGGCTCTGTGCAGGACACTCGAGTTCCTCCACCACACTGGTCACACCATGTCTATGGATTCAATCAATCCCCAACTTCTCTGATTGGACTTCTCACCATTTCCATCTCTCCTCACCCAATACATGAGTTGCTCCACTTTGCAGCTAGAACATCCTCCACTCTTCAGGGAGGCATCCCAAAGGTGTTCAGTAGGGTGGAGGTCAGTAGGGTGGAGGTCAGTAGGGTGGAGGTCAGTAGGGTTGGGGTCAGTAGGTTTGGGGTCAGTAGGGTTGAGGTCAGTAGGGATGAGGTCGGGGCTCTGTGCAGGACACTCGGGTTCCTCCACCACACAGGTCACACTATGTCTGTATGGAGCTGGCTTTGTACACAGGGGACAGTCATGGGTGGGACAGAAAAGGGTCTTCACCAAACTGTGACCACAAGGCTGGAAGAGCCCAATTGTATGTTGTAGTGTTCACAAGACCCTTCACTGGACATCACTTGGGGGGTTCACATACATCTGCCCATTTAGTGGACATAGGTGATTGATTTCTTTGCTTTATTGGTCAGGAAATATCCGGGTGCTGTGCAGAGTGCGGCCACAAAAAGACCTCAGTGACCAGGAGGGTTCCGGAGTCTCCACCATCATTACTGATGTGAATGATGACACCAGACTGTCTGTCACCTATAAAGGGAAGGAGAGAAGCTTTGAGCTTGATAAAGTCTTCTTACCGGAGGCCACCCAGGAGGAGGTCAGCTGACACCACTTGATAGTTCATTACAATGATAACATCAGAGCATGAAGGAGAGGATGAGGATGCCGACAATAATTGTGTACAGTTTAGTCTATATCATTCGTCTGAGTTCCTCTCCTAGTGTTCTCCTGTCATTGTATCTTACGTCTGCATGGAGTGTTTCCTGGTGAATGTTGTCACTAATGGCAGAATGTTCTATTGGTCATCAGGTGTTCCTGGAGATCGAGCCTGTAGTCACATCCTGCATCAATGGCTACAACGTCTGTATCTTTGCTTATGGACAGACTGGTTCTGGAAAAACCTACACCATGGAGGTAAGTCTCCCCTCTGTCCATGGAGGTAAGTCTCCCCTCTGTCCATGGAGGTAAGTCTCCCCTATGTCCATGGAGCTAAGTGTCCCCTCTGTCAATGGAGGTAAACCCCTCTGTCCATGGAGGTAAGTCTCCCCTATGTCCATGGAGCTAAGTGTCCCCTCTGTCAATGGAGGTAAGTGTCCTCTCCTTTCATTTCATCCCAGGGTGGTAAGTGTCCCCTCTGTCCATCTCATCCCATGGAGGTAAGTCTCCCCTCTGTCCATGGAGGTAAGTGTCCTCTCCTTTCATCTCATCCCATGGAGGTAAGTGTCCCCTCTGTCCATCTCATCCCATGGAGGTAAGTGTCCTCTCCTTCCATCTCATCCCATGGAGGTAAGTGTCCTCTCCGTCCATCTCATCCCATGGAGGTAAGTGTCCTCTCCGTCCATCTCATCCATGGAGGTAGGTGTCCTCTCCTTCCATCTCATCATCCAATACTGTCCTCAGGGTTGAAGTGTTTGCCCCGTGATTGGGGTTTTTCATGTTTTTAGCTCCTCCATCCCCCAAAGATGGATCTCCTCTCAGATGGAGCTTTGATCGGAGTATTCAGCCTGTTATAGATGCCGGGGGCTGAGCAGGGGCTCAGTGAGGAGGTCACATGGTGGGGTGAGGGGTCCAGACACAGTCAGAGGTTTCGTTTGATGTATTTTGTATTTATCAGGGGACAGCTGACCATCCCGGGATGAACCTTCAGTCCCTGCGGGCTCTGTACCAAGAGATGGAGGCACGGAAGGGCCTGTGGAGTTATGAAGTCACACTCAGTATGGTGGAGATCTACAATGAGGTCATCAGGTGAGTCACTAGAAGGAAGAGGGAGCCACATGGCTTGGGGGTTAGCAGTGAGCTCAGTTCTATGGATCTTCTTGGGTTTGGGAGGCTTCAGGGACTGTGAACATTTCTTCCAGTTCCGCCCGAGATTTTGGACGTCACTCACAACAGAAGAGAAATTCGTGTTTGTAAATTGCCACAAAGGTGAATGAAGTGAGCTTGTGTGTGAGCAGGTGACGTCGGGTCGCCTAGGGTGGGTAGTCTAATGGTTGGTAGCTGTTCCACCAGGGACCACCTCTTTAAGCATAAGATATGTTGAGGAGGGTCGGTGACCCTTCATGTCCATTCCACCCCTGGATAACGTTCTCCGGACCCTACAGATAAGTTGGGGAAGGTCGGTGACCCTTCATGTCCATTCCACCCCAGATAATGTTCTCCGGACCCTACAGATAGGTTGGGGGAGGTCGGTGACCCTTCATGTCCATTCCACCCCAGATAACGTTCTCCGGACCCTACAGATAAGTTGGGGAAGGTCGGTGACCCTTCATGTCCATTCCACCCTCGTATATTGTTCTCCGGACTCTACAGATAAGTTGGGGAAGGTCGGTGACCCTTCATGTCCATTCCACCCTCGGATATTGTTCTCTGGACTCTGCAGATAAGTTGGGGAAGGTCGGTGACCCTTCTTGTCCATTCCACCCCAGATAATGTTCTCCGCACCCTACAGATAAGTTGGGGAGGTCGGTGACCCTTCATGTCTGTTCTCCGGACCCTACAGATAAGTTGGGGAGGTCGGTGACCCTTCATGTCCATTCCACCCCAGATAATGTTCTTCGGACCCTAAAGATAGGTTGGGGGAGGTCGGTGACCCTTCATGTCCATTCCACCCCTGGAAAACATTCTCCGGACCCTACAGATAAGTTGGGGGAGGTCGGTGACCCTTCATGTCCATTCCACCCCTGGAAAACATTCTCCGGACCCTACAGATAAGTTGGGGGAGGTCGGTGACCCTTCATGTCCATTCCACCCCTGGAAAACATTCTCCGGACCCTACAGATAAGTTGGGGGAGGTCGGTGACCCTTCATGTCCATTCCACCCCTGGAAAACATTCTCCGGACCCTACAGATAAGTTGGGGGAGGTCGGTGACCCTTCATGTCCATTCCACCCCTGGAAAACATTCTCCGGACCCTACAGATAAGTTGGGGGAGGTCGGTGACCCTTCATGTCCATTCCACCCCTGGAAAACATTCTCCGGACCCTACAGATAAGTTGGGGGAGGTCGGTGACCCTTCATGTCCATTCCACCCCTGGAAAACATTCTCCGGACCCTACAGATAAGTTGGGGGAGGTCGGTGACCCTTCATGTCCATTCCACCCCTGGAAAACATTCTCCGGACCCTACAGATAAGTTGGGGGAGGTCGGTGACCCTTCATGTCCATTCCACCCCTGGAAAACATTCTCCGGACCCTACAGATAAGTTGGGGGAGGTCGGTGACCCTTCATGTCCATTCCACCCCTGGAAAACATTCTCCGGACCCTACAGATAAGTTGGGGGAGGTCGGTGACCCTTCATGTCCATTCCACCCCTGGAAAACATTCTCCGGACCCTACAGATAAGTTGGGGGAGGTCGGTGACCCTTCATGTCCATTCCACCCCTGGAAAACATTCTCCGGACCCTACAGATAAGTTGGGGGAGGTCGGTGACCCTTCATGTCCATTCCACCCCTGGAAAACATTCTCCGGACCCTACAGATAAGTTGGGGGAGGTCGGTGACCCTTCATGTCCATTCCACCCCTGGAAAACATTCTCCGGACCCTACAGATAAGTTGGGGGAGGTCGGTGACCCTTCATGTCCATTCCACCCCTGGAAAACATTCTCCGGACCCTACAGATAAGTTGGGGGAGGTCGGTGACCCTTCATGTCCATTCCACCCCTGGAAAACATTCTCCGGACCCTACAGATAAGTTGGGGGAGGTCGGTGACCCTTCATGTCCATTCCACCCCTGGAAAACATTCTCCGGACCCTACAGATAAGTTGGGGGAGGTCGGTGACCCTTCATGTCCATTCCACCCCTGGAAAACATTCTCCGGACCCTACAGATAAGTTGGGGGAGGTCGGTGACCCTTCATGTCCATTCCACCCCTGGAAAACATTCTCCGGACCCTACAGATAAGTTGGGGGAGGTCGGTGACCCTTCATGTCCATTCCACCCCTGGAAAACATTCTCCGGACCCTACAGATAAGTTGGGGGAGGTCGGTGACCCTTCATGTCCATTCCACCCCTGGAAAACATTCTCCGGACCCTACAGATAAGTTGGGGGAGGTCGGTGACCCTTCATGTCCATTCCACCCCTGGAAAACATTCTCCGGACCCTACAGATAAGTTGGGGGAGGTCGGTGACCCTTCATGTCCATTCCACCCCTGGAAAACATTCTCCGGACCCTACAGATAAGTTGGGGGAGGTCGGTGACCCTTCATGTCCATTCCACCCCTGGAAAACATTCTCCGGACCCTACAGATAAGTTGGGGGAGGTCGGTGACCCTTCATGTCCATTCCACCCCAGATATTGTTCTCCGCACCCTACAGATAAGTTGGGTGAGGTCGGTGACTCTTCATGTCCATTCCACCCCAGATAATGTTCTCCGGACCCTACAGATAGGTTGGGGGAGGTCGGTGACCCTTCATGTCCATTCCACCCCAGATATTGTTCTCCGGACTCTACAGATAAGTTGGGGGAGGTCAGTGTACCTTCATGTCCATTCCACCCCAGATAATGTTCTCCGGACCCTACCGATAAGTTGGGGAAGGTCGGTGACCCTTCATGTTCATTCCACCCCAGATAATGTTCTCCGGACTCCACAGATAGGTTGGGGGAGGTCGGTGACCCTTCATGTCCATTCCCCCCCAGATAACGTGCTCCGGACCCTACAGATAGGTTGGGGGAGGTCGCTGACCCTTCATGTCCGTTCCACCCCAGATATTGTTCTCCGGACTCTACAGATAAGTTGGGGGAGGTCGGGGACCCTCCATGTCCATTCCCCCCCAGATAACGTGCTCCGGACCCTACAGATAGGTTGGGGGAGGTCGCTGACCCTTCATGTCCGTTCCACCCCAGATATTGTTCTCCGGACTCTACAGATAAGTTGGGGGAGGTCGGGGACCCTCCATGTCCATTCCCCCCCAGATAACGTGCTCCGGACCCTACAGATAGGTTGGGGGAGGTCGCTGACCCTTCATGTCCGTTCCACCCCAGATATTGTTCTCCGGACTCTACAGATAAGTTGGGGGAGGTCGGGGACCCTCCATGTCCATTCCCCCCCAGATAACGTGCTCCGGACCCTACAGATAGGTTGGGGGAGGTCGCTGACCCTTCATGTCCGTTCCACCCCAGATATTGTTCTCCGGACTCTACAGATAAGTTGGGGGAGGTCGGGGACCCTCCATGTCCATTCCCCCCCAGATAACGTGCTCCGGACCCTACAGATAGGTTGGGGGAGGTCGCTGACCCTTCATGTCCGTTCCACCCCAGATATTGTTCTCCGGACTCTACAGATAAGTTGGGGGAGGTCGGGGACCCTCCATGTCCATTCCCCCCCAGATAACGTGCTCCGGACCCTACAGATAGGTTGGGGGAGGTCGCTGACCCTTCATGTCCGTTCCACCCCAGATATTGTTCTCCGGACTCTACAGATAAGTTGGGGGAGGTCGGGGACCCTCCATGTCCATTCCCCCCCAGATAACGTGCTCCGGACCCTACAGATAGGTTGGGGGAGGTCGCTGACCCTTCATGTCCGTTCCACCCCAGATATTGTTCTCCGGACTCTACAGATAAGTTGGGGGAGGTCGGGGACCCTCCATGTCCATTCCCCCCCAGATAACGTGCTCCGGACCCTACAGATAGGTTGGGGGAGGTCGCTGACCCTTCATGTCCGTTCCACCCCAGATATTGTTCTCCGGACTCTACAGATAAGTTGGGGGAGGTCGGGGACCCTCCATGTCCATTCCCCCCCAGATAACGTGCTCCGGACCCTACAGATAGGTTGGGGGAGGTCGCTGACCCTTCATGTCCGTTCCACCCCAGATATTGTTCTCCGGACTCTACAGATAAGTTGGGGGAGGTCGGGGACCCTCCATGTCCATTCCCCCCCAGATAACGTGCTCCGGACCCTACAGATAGGTTGGGGGAGGTCGCTGACCCTTCATGTCCGTTCCACCCCAGATATTGTTCTCCGGACTCTACAGATAAGTTGGGGGAGGTCGGGGACCCTCCATGTCCATTCCCCCCCAGATAACGTGCTCCGGACCCTACAGATAGGTTGGGGGAGGTCGCTGACCCTTCATGTCCGTTCCACCCCAGATATTGTTCTCCGGACTCTACAGATAAGTTGGGGGAGGTCGGGGACCCTCCATGTCCATTCCCCCCCAGATAACGTGCTCCGGACCCTACAGATAGGTTGGGGGAGGTCGCTGACCCTTCATGTCCGTTCCACCCCAGATATTGTTCTCCGGACTCTACAGATAAGTTGGGGGAGGTCGGGGACCCTCCATGTCCATTCCCCCCCAGATAACGTGCTCCGGACCCTACAGATAGGTTGGGGGAGGTCGCTGACCCTTCATGTCCGTTCCACCCCAGATATTGTTCTCCGGACTCTACAGATAAGTTGGGGGAGGTCGGGGACCCTCCATGTCCATTCCCCCCCAGATAACGTGCTCCGGACCCTACAGATAGGTTGGGGGAGGTCGCTGACCCTTCATGTCCGTTCCACCCCAGATATTGTTCTCCGGACTCTACAGATAAGTTGGGGGAGGTCGGGGACCCTCCATGTCCATTCCCCCCCAGATAACGTGCTCCGGACCCTACAGATAGGTTGGGGGAGGTCGCTGACCCTTCATGTCCGTTCCACCCCAGATATTGTTCTCCGGACTCTACAGATAAGTTGGGGGAGGTCGGGGACCCTCCATGTCCATTCCCCCCCAGATAACGTTCTCCGGACCGTACAGATAGGTTGGGGGAGGTCGCTGACCCTTCATGTCCATTCCACCCCAGATAATATTCTCCGGACCCTACAGATAGGTTGGGGGAGGTCGGTGACCCTTCATGTCCATTCCACCCCAGATAATGTTCTCCGGACCCTACAGATAGGTTGGGGGAGGTCCGTTCCACCCCCGGATAGCATTGTGTCCCGGTCCTCCTCGCCTGGTACACACAGAATTCCGACATTACTCCTAACAATGGTTTGGCAATCTCTTCCTCCACAGAGACCTTCTCTCCAGGGACCCCCAGGACAAGCTGGACATCAAGCTCCACCCGGATGGCAGCGGCCGGCTTCACGTGCCGGGCCTGACCAGCATGGAGGTGAAGAGTTTCCGCCACATTAAAAAGGTATAAAATTCCTCTTCAGTCATGGAGCCGATGCTCCACCATTACTCTGCCGCCGTGCCGCTATAACCTCCGAGAGCCCCGGAGCACAAAATGGCGGCTCCCAGGAGACTGATATGTGATTGTTTCTCCAGCTTCTGGCACTGGGGCGGCGCAACCGAGCCACATTCTGCACCAACATGAATGAGCGCAGCTCCCGCTCCCACGCCCTACTGACCATCACCATCACTGGCCGGGAATTCAGCTCTGGGGTCATTACTACAGGTACCTAATACCCCTCACCGAGTCCAGGTCCTACGGGTACCTAATACCCCTCATGGAGTCCAGGTCCTACAGGTACCTTATACCCCTCACCGAGTCCAGGGACAGGTCCTACGGGTACCTTATACCCCTCACCGAGTCCAGGGACAGGTTCTACGGGTACCTAATACACCTCACCGAGTCCAGGTCCTACGGGTACCTAATACCCCTCACCGAGTCCAGGGACAGGTTCTACGGGTACCTAATACCCCTCACCGAGTCCAGGGACAGGTTCTACGGGTACCTAATACACCTCACCGAGTCCAGGTCCTACGGGTACCTAATACCCCTCACCGAGTCCAGGGACAGGTTCTACGGGTACCTAATACCCCTCACCGAGTCCAGGGTCCGGG
>NW_017310268.1:19090-20863 GCF_000935625.1 Nanorana parkeri
CTACGGGTACCTAATACCCCTCACCGAGTCCAGGGACAGGTTCTACGGGTACCTAATACCCCTCACCGAGTCCAGGGACAGGTTCTACGGGTACCTAATACCCCTCACCGAGTCCAGGTCCTACGGGTACCTAATACCCCTCACCTAGTCCAGGGACAGGTTCTAGGGGTACCCAATACCCCTCACCGAGTCCATAGACGGGACTCCAGGGACTTAGTACGTGTCATGTACATACATGTAGAGGGGTACTCAGTGTCCGGCGTGTACCGGCAGTAGTATTACATGCGAGTGGCTCATCCGTGGTGTCCTTCCTTGTCAGGGAAGCTGCATTTGGTGGATCTGGCCGGCTCAGAGCGCGTGTGCAAGTCCGGTGCAGAGGGCGAGCGGCTGAAGGAGGCGCAGAACATCAACAAGTCCCTGCTGGCCCTCGGCGAGGTGATTCAGGCCCTGAGGGCCAAACAGCCGCACGTCCCATTCCGCAACTCCAAGCTCACCTACCTGCTGCAGGACTCGCTGGGCAAAGGCAACAAGACCGCCATGATGGTCCAGGTCGGTACCACAAGCCCGCTGCATGCCGGGAGTAACTGCAAATTCACCGCTGCATGCCGGGAGTAACTGCAAATTCACCGCTGCATGCCGGGAGTAACCGCAAATTCACAGATGCATGCCGGGAGTAACCGCAAATTCACCGATGCATGCCGGGAGTAACCGCAAATTCACCGTTGCATGCCGGGAGTAACTGCAAATTCACCGCTGCATGCCGGGAGTAACCGCAAATTCACCGATGCATGCCGGGAGTAACCGCAAATTCACCGATGCATGCCGGGAGTAACCGCAAATTCACCGATGCATGCCGGGAGTAACCGCAAATTCACAGATGCATGCCGGGAGTAACCGCAAATTCACCGATGCAAGCCGGGAGTAACCGCAAATTCACCGATGCATGCCGGGAGTAACCGCAAATTCACCGATGCATGCCGGGAGTAACCGCAAATTCACAGATGCATGCCGGGAGTAACCGCAAATTCACAGCTGCATGCCGGGAGTAACCACAAATTCACCGATGCATGCCGGGAGTAACCGCAAATTCACCGTTGCATGCCGGGAGTAACCGCAAATTCACCGATGTATGCCGGGAGTCTGTATATAGTGTGCCATGCACGCCGGGAGTCTGTATTGGGTGTCCGATGCATGCCGGGAGTCTGTATTGGGTGGCCGATGCATGCCGGGAGTCTGTATTGGGTGTCCCATGCATGCCGGGAGTCTGTATTGGGTGTCCCATGCATGCCGGGAGTCTGTATTGGGTGTCCCATGCATGCCGGGAGTCTGTATTGGGGGGCCGATGCATGCCGGGAGTCTGTATTGGGTGTCCCATGCATGCCGGGAGTCTGTATTGGGTGGCCGTATGCTGGCACACACATAGTTGGCTGGAGAAGCTGTACAGGATTGAGGGACGGACACACAGTGTCATACAATGCGGGGCCCCTCCCGGGGGCCCCTAGGTGGCTGGAGGCTACTGACCCCCTATCAGGCCTTCTTAGTCCAGAGATTCCATGGAGGAGATGTAGAGAAGAATGTGATTGGCTGCTGTGACCACACAGACAGTTCTTATTTCATGTCCTCGGAGAGGAATCCGGGGGGGGCTGAGCTCTCCTCCCGGGGGAGTCATACTGATCCTCTGACTTCAATACTGTCGCCCGTGTATTGCCCCCGGGGCACATGCATGCTCGGTTATACCTGTCACCGGGGGGGGGGGGGGAGTAAAAAACGCCA
>NW_017310268.1:22193-23135 GCF_000935625.1 Nanorana parkeri
TCTCGGCAGGAAGTGGGCTCTCGGCAGGAAGTGGGCTCTCGGCAGGAAGTGGGCTCTCGGCAGGAAGTGGGCTCTCGGCAGGAAGTGGGCTCTCGGCAGGAAGTGGGCTCTCGGCAGGAAGTGGGCTCTCGGCAGGGAGTGCGTTCTCGGCAGGAAGTGGGCTCTCGGCAGGAAGTGGGTTCTCAGTCTCGTTGTCTCTGGTCTCAGGTGTCGCCCCTCGAGGAGAATATCGGGGAGACGGTCTGCTCTCTGAACTTCGCTCAGCGCGTCTGTAAAGTGGAACTGGGCCCGGCCGCCCGCAAGATCGACACCGCCAAGGCCGAGATATGAGCGTCCCCTCCCCCCACCGGGCCCCGGAAGAGATATGAGCGTGTCCCCACCGCATGACTGGGGGGAACCCCGAAGCTTGACACGGAGATCGCATGAGACCAAAGCTTACCAAACAAGATGACCAAACCGGCATGAACCCCCCCCCCGAAAACATGGAGGAACCCAGACATGTGATACTGCCCGGGGTGTCCCTGAGGAAGATGAACCCCCATAACTCTGTATACAAAGAGCCGTGTATATAACGTGTACACACCCACATACATGACATAGGGGGTTATAGACATACATGATATGGGGGAGGGGATATACATTCATAATATGGGGGTCATACATGACATGAAGGGGGGTCATACAACCATATACATGATATGGAGGGGGTTATACCCACACATACATGATATGGAGGGCGTCATACCCACACATACATGATATGGAGGGTGTCATACACGCACGTACATGATATGGAGGGAGGGGTCATACACGCACATACATGATATGGAGGGAGGGGTCATACACTCACATACATGATATTGAGGGAGGGGTCATACACGCACATACATGATATGGAGGGAGGGGTCATACACATACATGAATGATATGGAGGGAGGGGTC
>NW_017310268.1:24936-25647 GCF_000935625.1 Nanorana parkeri
GAGGGAGGGGTCATACACTCACATACATGATATTGAGGGAGGGGTCATACACGCACATACATGATATGGAGGGAGGGGTCATACACGCACATACATGATATGGAGGGAGGGGTCATACACACACATACATGATATGGAGGGAGGGGTCATACACACACATACATGATATTGGGGAACATACATGCACTCTTGGGGCAGATTTGTATGAAGACGTTGCATTTAATAAGTGAGTGCAGAGAGCGGTAACCGTAGCAACCACCGCAGGCTGATCTCTGATTGGTTGCCGTGTCACACGCCGGTACTCTGGTGCTGCACGCTTGCCATACTTAACCCCTCAGCTGCTGGACTCCACGTACAGAGGAATATCGCTGACACGGCCTGTTGCCACGTCATACATGACACTCGGATTGTGAGCTTCAGACGTGACGGAGAATGTATAGTGATTGCGTGTCCAGAACACGGAGGAGGAAGTTGTGTCTAATAAAGATGATTGTAGAGACCGCGTGGTGCCGGCTCGTATGTGTCTCTGCATGGCGACGGGTTCTCTTTACATATGTTCTACATGGAAGGACCCCCCCGCCATATACCAGAAGGCCATGCGTGTACCCAACGGAGGATAGGGACTAACCTGGGGGGTCAGTGATGGAGAATAGGGACTAACCTGGGGGACCATTGATGGACACTGGGGACCATTGTGGGGGGATCATTGAT
>NW_017310269.1:0-6093 GCF_000935625.1 Nanorana parkeri
TTACACACTGTGTGTGGTGTGTGAATTATCTTTCTTCCCACAGTGTAGCTTATAAATCTTTTAAAATATTGTTGTTCTGTTGATCAAGAGACCTCAGGGGTAAGGGTCAGGAGTCAGGTCCAAGTCAGGGTACAAGGCAGGAACAGGATACAGGCAACAGGATACAGGCTATGGCAACAATACTGAAGCACAGGCTTCACCGCAGGGAGAGGTTAAATACCCTCCCAAATCAGCACCAGGTGGTGCCTAATTGCTAGGAGACACCTGCAGGCTAGCACTGGAACTGCCGGATCAGGTCCCAGCTCCACAGTACCACCTGGAGGTGCTCTGGTCCCTGACAGTAATTTTTTACTGAATTTTGGGTTTGATAAAGAGTTGCGCTAATATCATGTGATGTAAAAATGTGCAACTACCACCGCTTTTTTTTACAGGGTCTCTGATTTCAGGAAATATATAATCCTGGAGGATTTTAAGTAATTCTCAGGCCTAAAATGAGTATAATAACATGTGTTAAAAAAAAACACACACAAAAAAAGCCTTGGTAGCACTAGGGTTCAAGATTTATTTATTTAAAATATTTTATTAGATGTTATGCTTAAGCACAGTATGTAAGAAAACCGGCATGATTAGCATGGGGCTGCTCAATTTTCTGTTTGTGCTTGTGTGCTCTAGCATCCTCCCGTCACCCAAAGCTCATTATATCGCCAGCAACAGCTCGCGGTATACTGAGACGCCGGAGCCGGAACGGATCCCGACAATACTGTCTGGATCCACCCAGCTGCGTGAGTGACAGCTGGCTCTGCCTATCTAGAGGCAGAGCCAGCTGTACCTGCCCCCTCCCCCATCCGTTCCGCCAGTCAACGCTGGAGGGTCAGACAGAGGAGGGGGGAATCCAGTCCCTCCCCCTGCCACGGCTCTCTGCAGGGATAGATCGAGAAGTGAGCGAGCGCCGGTATGTGTTCACTCATTTCCCGATCTACGGAGTCGACCTGTGACAGTTTCATTGTCACAGGTCGGCTCAGATTATGAGGCTGAGTGAAAATCACTCACCTCATAATTCTCCTTGAAAGTTTTTTTGCTCTAGTTTTCTTGAAGAAAGCATTTTTGTTTTGGGCTAAAATAAAGAAGAGGGTTTTTTTTCACAAAATTGTACTTTTAATTCTTGTTTTCCCTCGTTTGTGTTTTATAACATTATAAAAAAATGATAAATCATGAGTCACCGTATCACCACGCCCTGTTTGGGAAAAACTACATAACTGCACACAGTGACTTTCGTTTTCAATTTCTCTCTCTGTGCTTGGAATGGCGACTACGGACTTGAGAAGCCAGCTGAACTGCTCTGTCTGTCTGGACATTTTGAGGGATCCTGTCACAATAAGATGCGGGCATACGTTTTGTGAACTCTGTATAAGCAGTGTACTGGACAGCCAGGAAAGAAGTCAAGTTTTCACCTGTCCTGAATGCAGGAAAAGATTTAAGGTGAGACCTGCACTGCAGAGAAATGTAATATTGTGTAATATAACGCAGTGCTTCCATCCGTCTGAGAACAACGTACCGCATTCACAATCAAGCTCCTGGGGCGGGGGAAGCCAGAATGAGTGACTATGCATCAGCATATAATAGCATGGTTGATGCCTATTCTGATCAACAACATATGCTTCAAAAGCTCCAGGATAAGATAGCAGACCTTGAAGACCGGTCCAGGAGGAAAATCGATCTGATCGATCAAAAAAATTAACGATTAATCGAAGGATTAATCGTTAATTTCCGCAGCCCTAAAAATTAATTATTTGTTCAGCAACTTCCTGTCTAAATTCATGCACTCTAGGAACTGCTGCCAGTCACTTTCTGATGTTAACAGCAGTAGAACATGTCTGTGCAATGTGTATCAGCACGGCTGCACGAAGTCTTTATTGGGCGCCAGGGGCGTATCCACCGCAAGGAAAACAAGGCATTTGCCTTGGGCGGCACTTTCATCGGGGGCGGCAAAAATGCCGCCCCAAAACCAGTGAGGTGAACGGTTTCCCCTCTCTTATAATCCTAGGGGACATCCAGCCTGGATAATGGGGGTGTACAGCAGCAGCAGCCGAAGGAATGCCTGACCGCCGCTGCTTTCACTTTCATTTTCTCCATTACATTACAGCCGAGGCGAGCAGAAGAATACTCACTGCTGACAGGCTGGGGGCTAGGAGAGTCTTCTGCTCTCAGGCTTCAAGAGCAAAGCCGTGGAAATGGACGGCCGGAGAACGAAGGAAAGACCCCCAGGGACCTGAACACAGGTGGACGAGCGGCAGCCCTGGGAGGTCAGCTGCTATCTGTCTGCTGAAGGTAAGGGACTGGGCAGAGCAGTGTGGGGGATGGGGTCCCGTGGACTGGAGCACTGAAAGATCACTGCAAGTGCAGTGTGTGCAACAGGCAGCCGTGTTTAATGATCTCTGCACACAGACTGTGGTATATATAATAGATCTCTATACCTTTGTGACACAGGTATAGAGATCCCTGCGATCTATTATATATATACCTGTATGCAGGTTTTACCTGTACCACAGGCAGCCAAGTGTGCTGGGATCCATTATATTTAGAGCTTGTTCCGGCACAGTTAGTGGCCGGAACGTACTGGATCGCATACAGCAAGCCTCCCTGCGTACTGGGGTGGAGGGGTGCGTGGCAGTGCCATTCAAGTTAATGGCACTGCAGACATGCCTAACCCGCCCACAGTGCGATCACCCGCACCAGAACACATGGTACAGCAATGCCAGTCCGGTGCGATCGCTAAAAATAGTGCATTAAATAAATGCATGCACTATTTTTTGCAATCGCACTGGACCAGAACCCGGGCATTGCTGAAGCACAGCCTCCCTGAGACGGTGCATAGCCTCCTGAGACCCCGCACAGCCCTCCTGAGATCCTGCACAGCCCCTAAGGCCACAGCACAGCTCCCTGAGACCCCGCACAGGCATTCATAATCCACTTTTAATGTACAGCGAGGAAGAGGTGGGGCTCTAAGGTGAATAGAGGTGGGGCAAAGGTAGTTTAGGGGGGCACCCGAGTTTAGTCTTGCCTAGGGCAGCACAAAACTAGAATACATCACTGTTGGGCACATGTGACAGGGTGACAACATAGGAAAACAATTGTGAGACAGGGACAAAACTTTGTCACCTTTATAACAGGAAGTGTCTATAAAGGTAAATATTAGGGATGTTTAGATACCAAGTACCGTACTCAGTACAAGTACAGATACTTTTCCAGCTCCAAGACTAGACTAGAGAAAAATTAAAAAGTTAGGAGGCAGCTGTCATTTTTAAAGGAGCACACAGAGCTCCTGGGATTTGTGCATTCCTGTTTCAATGCATTATTTTTTTTAATAAGTGTTAGCTAACTAGTGAGCCGTGTTTGTGGGAGGAGCCCCGCACACTCACCCATCAGCTCGTTGGTATCATCCCACTCGACTCACCCCTTTTAGTAACATTTACTCTGAGTATGCCCCCTTATTTTGCATACTGACCATAGTGACCATGGCACACCCCAGGTCAATGTAGGCATGCTCGTTATCTCGGTTCTCGGGTACATATCAGTGGGCTCTGATTTAGCTTCCAATGGTAGCGCATTAAGGACTCTTCCACTCGCTTATGACCTCTTTTTAAGGGCTTCTGTGCCCACTTTTATTGATTCCAACTCAAAAGTCCCCACAGGGTTACTCTCACAGGAGTTTTCAGTAAATATGTTACATAGTAAATCAACCCCTGTGTTTAATATACAGTATCACGGTAACACAGTAACACAGTACTTGTGATCTCCATAGTCATTCACAGTGACCACAGACTACCAGGTGACTCCCAAATAAACATTAAGGTCCCTTAGAGCAGGGGGGCCCACCATTTTTTGTGTTAAGATCTACTTTTCAAATGACAAGCTACATGAGATCTACCAACGAAAAGAAAACCTCCCCCGCTCTCTCTCTCCTGGCTGTCTCTCCTCGCTCTCTCTTTCTCTCTCCTGACTGTCTCTCCTCGCTCTCTTTCTCTCCTGGCTGTCTCTCCTTGCTCTCTCTCTCCTAGCTGTCTCTCCTTGCTCTCTCTCTCTCCTGGCTATCTCTCCTCGCTCTCTCCCTCCTGGCTGTCTCTCCTTGCTATGTCTCTCCTGGCTGTCTCTCCTCTCTCTCTCTCTCTCTCTCTCTCTCTCTCCTAGCTGTCTCTCCTTGCTCTCTCTCTCCTGGCTGTCTCTCCTTGCTCTCTCTCCTGGCTATCTCTCCACGCTCTCTCTCTCTCCTGGCTGTCTCTCCTTGCTCTCTCTCTCCTGGCTGTCTTTCCTCGCTCTCTCTCTCCTGGCTTTCTTTCCTCGTTTTCTCTCCTTGCTGTCTCTCTTCACTCTCTTGGCTGTCTCTCCTTGCTCTCTCTCCTGGCTGTCTCTCCTCGCTCTCTCTCTCCTGCTGTCTCTCCTCGCTCTCTCTCTCTTCTGCTGTCTCTCCTCGCTCTCTCTCTCTCCTGCTGTCTCTCCTCGCTCTCTCTCTCTCCTGACTGTCTCTCCTTGCTCTCTCTCTCCTGGCTGTCTCTCCTTGCTCTATCTCTCCTCGCTCTCTCTCTCCTCCTGTCTCTCCTTGCTCTCTCTCTCCTGGTTGTCTCTCCTCGCTCTCTCTCTCCTGGCTGTCATTCCTCGTTTTCTCTCCTCGCTGTCTCTCTTCGCTCTCTTGGCTGTCTCTCCTTGCTCTCTCCCCTGGCTGTCTCTCCTCTCTCTCCTGTCTGTCTCTCCCCGCTCTCTCTCCTGGCCCACCTTGTTGTATTTTGCAAACAGTGTAGAGCAACAGGCTGTGTAAACTAATATTCTTTGATATAATACATAGCACTTCAACCACCAAGACTCAGGCTAATAGGTAATCATGTGTGCACAGCTAAATAAATATACCAAATTGGAATAAAGGGGCCGCCATTCACACCCTTCATGATCCACCAGCATAAGCTTTGAGAGCTACTGGTAGATCACCATCTACCTAATGGGCACCCCTGCCTTAGAGAATCTAATACTAGCTTCTTCTCTATGAGCATTTAATCCACCCAGAACTGAAACATTCCCCTGCAAACCACTTACCAGATATGTACTGTATGATCAATTAGACACAATTAAAAGGTTAAATTACCTCAATGGTCCATCCACTTTGCTGGAATTAAACACGGGTTATCCCCCTCCTCCCTCCTCCTTCCTCCCTTCTCTCTTCTCCAAGCTGGTAGATGGACAGTTGCTGTAGATGGCTCTGTCCCTTGTGATCTTGTACTGGACAGGAAGTTGAGGGAAGCCGAGCTAAGAAAGTTGGAGCTGTTTAGAAACATGATGACTGTAAGTGTTTGGGCAAAAGTATAAACAAATACTTTGCTGGGCAATTTATATTTGTTTGATCTGGATTCATTATTGGAAAAAAAGACAGACCCGGAGAGACTAAGCGGAGGGGCTACATGAGTGGGGGGAAGAAAAGTCCCGGGAGAAAGGGTTAAAAATAAAATGGGAATAGCTGCTCTTACCTGATTGAACATGGGAGTCAGGTGTCCGGGAGGAGCCGCATGGGAAGGAACTGCGAGGGCTGAGGGACATCCTCTTTCTGGAAATCGACGAAGAAAGCAGGTTGTCCCTCCCGCCCTGAATTTTGTGGTTATGGGGGTTGGGGGGATTCTTTTGTCACGGCAGCTTGGCGGGTTAGGGGGTCTACAAAATTGGAGTTGATTACAAAAATGGGGCGCCCTCAGCTTGTATGGGTGCTTCCCCCCTGTTGGTGTCCCCCTGATTTGTAAAGGTTGGGGCCTGGCCCCTTGGGAACCCAGAAGGAGTAAGTGTCCTCGAGCTGGTTGTGGTGCTGCTGGGGACATGGGTGGAGTCTTAGGAGAGTCCTCTTTGGGCTGTTGGGCACCCAAAGACCCCTTCTCAGGTCAACCATTGTTTACAGTATTATTTGTGTATATTATTTGGTTTATTACTTTTGGTTATTGTTAAAGTTGTTTGTTTAATAAAAGGGCTGCTGTGGCCGTTAAAATCCATGTCGCGCAGTCCGTGTGTTTATTGGGGTTTTAACGGAGGGACAAAAAATTGACGAATCCATCAGTCAAG
>NW_017310269.1:10528-21566 GCF_000935625.1 Nanorana parkeri
CTCTCTCTCTCCTGGCTGTCTCTCCTCGCTCTCTCTTTCTCTCTCCTGACTGTCTCTCCTCGCTCTCTTTCTCTCCTGGCTGTCTCTCCTTGCTCTCTCTCTCCTAGCTGTCTCTCCTTGCTCTCTCTCTCTCCTGGCTATCTCTCCTCGCTCTCTCCCTCCTGGCTGTCTCTCCTTGCTATGTCTCTCCTGGCTGTCTCTCCTCTCTCTCTCTCTCTCTCTCTCTCTCTCTCCTAGCTGTCTCTCCTTGCTCTCTCTCTCCTGGCTGTCTCTCCTTGCTCTCTCTCCTGGCTATCTCTCCACGCTCTCTCTCTCTCCTGGCTGTCTCTCCTTGCTCTCTCTCTCCTGGCTGTCTTTCCTCGCTCTCTCTCTCCTGGCTTTCTTTCCTCGTTTTCTCTCCTTGCTGTCTCTCTTCACTCTCTTGGCTGTCTCTCCTTGCTCTCTCTCCTGGCTGTCTCTCCTCGCTCTCTCTCTCCTGCTGTCTCTCCTCGCTCTCTCTCTCTTCTGCTGTCTCTCCTCGCTCTCTCTCTCTCCTGCTGTCTCTCCTCGCTCTCTCTCTCTCCTGACTGTCTCTCCTTGCTCTCTCTCTCCTGGCTGTCTCTCCTTGCTCTATCTCTCCTCGCTCTCTCTCTCCTCCTGTCTCTCCTTGCTCTCTCTCTCCTGGTTGTCTCTCCTCGCTCTCTCTCTCCTGGCTGTCATTCCTCGTTTTCTCTCCTCGCTGTCTCTCTTCGCTCTCTTGGCTGTCTCTCCTTGCTCTCTCCCCTGGCTGTCTCTCCTCTCTCTCCTGTCTGTCTCTCCCCGCTCTCTCTCCTGGCCCACCTTGTTGTATTTTGCAAACAGTGTAGAGCAACAGGCTGTGTAAACTAATATTCTTTGATATAATACATAGCACTTCAACCACCAAGACTCAGGCTAATAGGTAATCATGTGTGCACAGCTAAATAAATATACCAAATTGGAATAAAGGGGCCGCCATTCACACCCTTCATGATCCACCAGCATAAGCTTTGAGAGCTACTGGTAGATCACCATCTACCTAATGGGCACCCCTGCCTTAGAGAATCTAATACTAGCTTCTTCTCTATGAGCATTTAATCCACCCAGAACTGAAACATTCCCCTGCAAACCACTTACCAGATATGTACTGTATGATCAATTAGACACAATTAAAAGGTTAAATTACCTCAATGGTCCATCCACTTTGCTGGAATTAAACACGGGTTATCCCCCTCCTCCCTCCTCCTTCCTCCCTTCTCTCTTCTCCAAGCTGGTAGATGGACAGTTGCTGTAGATGGCTCTGTCCCTTGTGATCTTGTACTGGACAGGAAGTTGAGGGAAGCCGAGCTAAGAAAGTTGGAGCTGTTTAGAAACATGATGACTGTAAGTGTTTGGGCAAAAGTATAAACAAATACTTTGCTGGGAAATGTATATTTGTTTGATCTGGATTCATTATTGGAAAAAAAGACAGACCCGGAGAGACTAAGCGGAGGGGCTACATGAGTGGGGGGAAGAAAAGTCCCGGGAGAAAGGGTTAAAAATAAAATGGGAATAGCTGCTCTTACCTGATTGAACATGGGAGTCAGGTGTCCGGGAGGAGCCGCATGGGAAGGAACTGCGAGGGCTGAGGGACATCCTCTTTCTGGAAATCGACGAAGAAAGCAGGTTGTCCCTCCCGCCCTGAATTTTGTGGTTATGGGGGTTGGGGGGATTCTTTTGTCACGGCAGCTTGGCGGGTTAGGGGGTCTACAAAATTGGAGTTGATTACAAAAATGGGGCGCCCTCAGCTTGTATGGGTGCTTCCCCCCTGTTGGTGTCCCCCTGATTTGTAAAGGTTGGGGCCTGGCCCCTTGGGAACCCAGAAGGAGTAAGTGTCCTCGAGCTGGTTGTGGTGCTGCTGGGGACATGGGTGGAGTCTTAGGAGAGTCCTCTTTGGGCTGTTGGGCACCCAAAGACCCCTTCTCAGGTCAACCATTGTTTACAATATATTGCCAGACTGCTGAATTGTTTTCCAAAATGTATCAAGTGTGTCGTCCTGTTATGTGAATAAATACACTTTTGCTAGAAATTATGAAATAAAGGTGCAATATTTAAGTTTATTATTTTCCAATGCCCACCTGACTTCTTATTTAGTAATGCCGCAGCTGCCAAGCTTAAAGGAGAATTATGGGGTGAGTGAACCAGCCTATGACAATGAAGCTGTCACAGGTTGGCTCTATTGATTGCAGACTATTGACTTCCTAATCAGTGGCCTAACTAGTGACCTCAGGGCCCCACACTCTCCTCTTCCATGTCCCCAGCTTTCCGCTGTCACCTTCATAGTTCCAGCTCCTTATATCTCCCCCTTTGTGTCCGTAGCAGCTCTCTATTCGGCAGCAGTTCTGTGTGATGAGGGGGCGGGGATAACACCGCTCCCACTACTGGATGATGCTTCACGCTGCGCCCGGAACAAGGTGAGGGGAGCAGCGTGAAGCATGTAGGGCCCAGGACAGGAGGAAGAGGTCCCGAGAATGACATTCACGGTTACTGGGATAATAAATATCCTGGTAATCAGCGGTCACCAGGGGCCCCTTCCTCCTGTCCGGGGCCCCCTCCAGGTGGCGGAACTCCAAGGCCCGGTTGCGGCCGCGACCTCTGCGACCCTGGTAGTTCCGCCACTGTTCCTAATCATATCCCTGCAGAGAGCGGTGACTGTGAGTCACCGCTCACCACAAGGATCCCCCTCTAGATAGGCAGAGCCAGCTGCCAATCATCCAACGGGGTGAATCTCGACAGTATTGTAGGGATCTGTCCCAGCTGCGCCGATCTCAGTATATAGGGGGCAATAGCCTGCTATATACTGAGTTTTGGGTCATGGGAGGAGGTTAGTATACTGTATGTCCTCTCGTGGCCCTGAAGAGAACTTTGGGATAAAAAGGTTATCCCATAGTTCTCTTTTAAAGCTGAACTCCAGGCAGATATGATAGATATAAATTATTGCAGCTCTGACTTCATTAATATATCCCTAAAGTAAGCAGTGTAAGTACCCATTGGAATCAGCCTCTTCCAGGTCCTGTACAGCAAGGCTTAGAGGTCTATTCACAAAGCTGCCGAGGGCAGCCGAGTGAATGACCGATCAAAGAATAGACCCCTTAGTCTGTGAGGGATGGAAGCAATCAGTTGTGATGCCGTGCATGGAGCTTGCTGATAGGACGAGAGATCAACGACTCAGAGAGATGTGCTCATCAGTGTGCTGCTTCTCCCTTTACTGTCAAATCAAAGGCTGTGGGAGGGACAGGACCTGTAATTGTTACCCAACTTAAGCAGAGAAGAATAAGGTCTCCTGCCACTAGACAGGGTTATGCTGTGTATATCACAGAACTGGATGGACAGAAATACAAATCCGTTGGTGGTAAGGCAACCTCCTTAAGTGTATTTCATTAATGAATTTAGCTGTTTGCCTGAAGTTCACCTTTCAGTCTTGGATATGATCTTGCGACCACTCACAGCTCTCTGTATGGCCCTTGTGATATCTTTATTTCGCAAACTATAGACTACTGGATTCAGCATGGGCACCAAAGTAACAAACATGACTGCGAAGAACTTGTCTTGCACCAGCAAATTTTGCATGTATAAGCAGAAAGCTGAGCCATAGTATAACAAAACAATAGTGATATGAGAAGTACAACTTGAGAATGTTTTCTTCCTTCCCACTGAGGATTTAATTTTCAGGATGGTGGAAATAATGCAGACATAGGAAGTCAAGATTAATAATAATGGAACTGCCCCAATACAAATTGTATCTACAAGAATTAATTTTCTTAAGAAATTTGTGTCACTGGAAGAGACAAACATCAAGGCTTTAAGATCGCAGAAGAAATTGTCGACTTCTCTGAATCCAGTAAATGTTAATCCGAGTGAAAAACAGATAAATATAAGAGCATTGAGGGCGCCCATAAACCAGGCGGGAAATGCTAGAAACACACAAACTCTTTTGTTCATAATGAGAGCGTAATGGAGAGGGAAGCATATGGCTAGATAGCGGTCAATGGCCATTGTGACCAAGAGTAAGCACTCAGTGTCAGCAAAGAACACATAAAAATACAACTGGGCGATGCAGTCATTGTAAGACACATAATGGTCACCTGTATTATAGATATACAGCAGTCTGGGAAGAGTTGTGGAAACATAGACATTGTCCAAAACTGAAAGATTACCTAGGAAGAAGTACATAGGTGTGTGCAATTGTGCGACATGGCAAATTAATGTAAGTATTAAAATGTTACCAATTAAAACAATGAGATAAACCAACAAAATCACAGCCAACAACAGAAATCGGCCGTTTTCAGAGGTGGAAAAAGCCAAGATGTAGAAACCAACCTCAGAAGTGCTATTTGTCAACTGTCTATTCATTTTGTGTCCCGCAAGACAACATTTCATGGAACAATATGGTATCTTTCAGAATTTGCTTGTAGTCTCCACCAACTGAACCTCTGACAGGGTGACCACACTGCAGAATAATTAGGATTCAGTTGTCACACCATAACAGGGATTGCCTGGACAATAACCTTTATAGCGGGATCTCCAGGTATTATTTTTCTTCACTATTGGATCAAAATGGGACTTTTGAAGTACCAATACAAATCACAACCAAATAACAACAGTTACAAATTGTTTCCAAATTCTTTTTAAATACATATATATTGAGAAACACCCTGATGATTAATACTTTGCCTGCTTATGTCCTCCATTCTGTCAAAATCTTATTGTCACATAAATGTCATAATATGTCTTATTGCACCAATTTTGTTTTGTATATCAAGTATCTGATGAGAGTTGATGGAGAGACAATATACGTTCTCAGACCAACTGTCCACTTCTTCAAAAGAACTATACGAGGAAATGTATGTGCAACATCAGATAAATCAAAGAACAAAATTAAAATCCTGCAGTGCTATTCCCGTGTGTGGTCCTGCCCCAACCAGCAGCAGAGTCCATGAGGGACAATGGGGAAGGCATGAACTGGCAATATAAATATTGTATGTGTAGTAGATTGTAAGCCCTCAGGGGCAGGGCCCTTCTTACCATCTTGTCTTGATTTGTATTGTAACTGCAATGTCTTCCTTATATTGTAAAGTGCTGCACAAACGGTTGGCACTATTTAAATCCTATAATATAATAATAATATTATTATATCAATGGAAACTATACCAAGTTGATATCCAATCTTAGCAGTAAGAAAGTATATTCTGATCAACTGCAATAGTGTTTCCAGTTTCAGTCTAATTCCAGTTTCCACCACTTGGCCCATTAGTATTACAATAGAGACACCTATGTCCTCTACTAAGGGGAAGCGTAACAAGAAGACAGGGGTGCTTATAATGGTCAGCTTTTATTCATTTAGTTAAAACCTTTATCCCAAAAGGAAAAAAAAACAAAAACCTTTCTGTAAGTGCTTAATAAGTGCTAACTTAAACTAAAGTGTTCAGATTTAATTTGTTAGTTACATATGTAAAATCTATCTAAATCTACTTGCCCATCTAAAACTACCCTTTGCACATGTTGGAAATGCTGCTGTCCAAGGATGCCTATGTTGCTCCTCCATGGATAGAGTGGACCAGTGAGCGTAGCCATACTAAGACAGGAGATGTGTTACTGGCCAGATCACCAGGTAAAAATGGAAAAAAGCCTAAAAACTAAACTACATTTCTTATTGGTAAACTGAAATATATTCATTTTTGGGAGGGTTTTGATGCATTTTAACATTTAAAGTTTCTATGAAATTTTAGTGATTGGGTTTAGATCTACTTTATGCGATAATAAAATGTCATCCATTGAAACACAAGGATGTTGAAAATAAAACATCTTGCTTTTTTAAAATTGATGGCATTTCCATTGACACAGACAATCTAGTGTAATATATAATCCTGGAGTACCTTGTATAATAATAGATGTTTATTAAAGATTAAATGCAGATCTCTAGCTGTATCAGCCACAATCACTGATGTGACTTCATACCTGGTAGCTTACTCCTTGAACACAGGTGCTGTTTCATCACACAATCTGCTTTTATCATATTCAGGAACATTTGGGAGCACATCCCTCGTGATTTCATTCAAGAACATTTCATCATTTGAGTATAGCTTAGAAAATAAATAGCTTTATTTAAACTCTAACAAATCCCTGGAGCCCCAAGTCTTTGTTGAGCTTTGGGTGGAAAAAGCTTCCATTCCAATGTCTACATCTGACAGGGGGCACCAGCACATATTGGTAGTCTATGACTATACCACCCTATGTCCAGAAGTAGGGATAAGCTCAGGTTTGGACTTAACCCGGTCTGAACCTGAGCTCCTCCGTACGCAGGAGGAGCTCCTCCCAAAAACGGAAAGAAGCTCCTTTCATGCCACTCAAGGTAAATTACATTTATATGGCTGCACAAGGTAACTGACAACAGAACCCCTGCCCCCCAGAAGCATTTTCGTAACTGGACTCTATCAACCATGGGAGGAAATATGCTGCCCTGGACCAGGAGGCACCAGGAAAGAAAAATTACAGGTGAGTATAAAAAGCAATGTTTCTGTTTTCCTGGTGCCTACGTGGCAGCATACTCCTGATAAATAACAAGCTGACTGACAGGGTGGGTTCGATGCAAACATTTTATTGAAACATAGAAAACGAAGCCCAGATAACACTCCTCCCAAGTCCACAGTTGTCAGGACCCCGGGATCAACTTTGTAATGCTGGATAAAGGTGTGTTGCGAGGTCCAGCTTGCTGCTCTGCAGGTCATCTCCATCGGTACTCTGGCCTGGGCTGCCCACGACACTGCCATCGCTCTGGCCGAATGTGCTCTCTGTGCAGATCAGGAGTTTGCTGACCCACTAGCCTTAATGCTCTCCGAATAACCTTCATGATCCAGGAAGATATGGTCTTTGCTCTACCTCCCAGGATTACAAACAAATGTTTTGACGTTCTCAAGGATGTGTCAGCTTAAGGCAAGTCTTGAGAGTCCTAGCCATGTCAAGTTAATTCAGGCTTTGCTGATTCAACTCTGCCAAAAAGGCTGGTAACACGTGTTTTTGGGCTAAATAGAACTAAGTGACCACCTTTGAAAGGAAGTGAGGTAAAGGGCGTAACTCTACCCTGTCTGGTATGGTACTGTATATGGTTGAATCCCTGACATTAAGCATGCAAAAGGCACACCAATAGAACTTTGTGCATTACAATATTTGTCCATCACACATGAACACCTGCCTATGCAAGCCCAGGCATACACTTACTGAGAGGAACACCCTATACCAGGGCTCAAAATTTCAAGTCCTGAGCTACTAGCCAGGCCTTAAGAGTCACTAGCCACCAGTTGCCCCACCTAACCCTTACCCTGCCCCGGCCTTAACTCCGTCCCTAAACACACCCTCCTAAATAATCTTATGATAATTCTTATCTTATGATAGTTGCGGCTTGTAAACGGAAGATTAGGGATTCCTGCTGCAGGAAAACGCAAGTTCCTGACACAGGAATCTCTAATCACACCTGAAATATACTGTGGGTGTGAATGGGGCCTAATATAAACATACACTAAAGGTGTCCATACACCTGCCAATTATCGTACGATAATCGCGGGTGATCCCGCGATCGTACGATAATTTGCAGGTGTATGGGCAGTGTGCGACCGCTTCTACTGTAAGGTCGTACGACTTTCTTCTTCCAATCACACTGGAAAACCTGCCGAAAATCGTACGATTTTTGGCGGGTTGGTGGCGTGGTCGTAAGACGAATGCGGCACGGGCCGGTGTGTGCAGATGCACTCTGCCCGCTCAGCACTGCAATCATCGGAAGCCCTCCCCTCAGCGGGGAGGGCTTGCGATGATCGCAAGTACGATCTGACTGTCCAAGATGTGCAGATGGTACGAGATTTTAATGATCTTACAACCATCGCACAATGAAAGTCGTGCAATGGTTGTAAGGTGTAGGGGCAGCTTAAAGCACAATAATACACTGCTCAACAATATTACACCTCCCCCCCCACACAAATATAATAATAAAATTCCCCCCGCACACAAAAAATAATACGCTCCCCCTTTATTAAGTTGGTACTGCCACCGCCGCTGACCTCTCCTGGCCAGGTTCAGCTTGCAGGGGGTAGGGTGGAGACGGAACTGCTGCTGCTGACCTCCTCTCCTGGCCGGGTTCTGTGTGCAGGGGGAGTAAAGTGAAGTTGGTACTCCCACCGCTGACCTCTCGGTGTGCATGGGGGGCAAGAGAAGAACCGCGTGAGTCACTATCGTGGTAGTTCCGCCACTGAGCCGAGCGCCCCACAAGGCACTGTGCATCGATCCATTACTTGGCTGGATCCATTTTTTTTGGGGGGGGGTTAAATAAAAGACTTGTAAAAAACATGTATTTTGTTATTTTTTTCAATTAAAGGATGTTTTCAAAAGTCTGGCCCCTTTTTTAAAACTTGAATTGAACCCTTTAGTGAATGGGTAGGGGTACAAGTATCCTTTTTATGGCCATTAACTTACATATAAACCTTCAAAAAGGGATATTTGATTTTTCAGGTTCAGGTCCCATAGACTTGTATTGAGTTTGAGTTCAAATTCAATTCAAAATGTTTCCACGTTCTAAAGTTCGAATTCGAACCGAACTCGGGTATGTTTGACCCATCACTAGTCTCCTCCCTCCTCCATTCTCCTTTCTCTCTTTTTCAAGCCAGTATTTGGACATATGCTGGACACTCTGCTGTCCCTAGTGATCTTGTACTGGACAGGATGTTTAGGGAAGTTTAGCTGAGAAAGTTGGTTGAGCTGAGAAAGAGAACTGTGCAGCAAACACAATGGCTGTAAGCAGTGGCGGACCTAATAACCAAAGGGCCCTGGTGCAAGATTTTATCTTGGGCCCCCCTCCCAAGACGGGGGGGGGGGGCCCGGGGGCGAGGTATCATTTTACTCGTTGTAACCTCATCTTTTATATGTCATTTAAAAAATTGGTATTTTTTTGTGTTTTGGGGCATTAAATTAAATTTTTCACTAAATGTTGGGGTTTAATAAGGAGTTGCGCTAATATTGCGCAACATAAAAATTTGCAACTACCACCATTTTATTCTATAGGGTCTTGACATTCAGAAAATATATAATGTTGGGGGGTTTTAAGTCATTTTCAGGCCTAAAATGTGGAATATAACATGGGTGCAAAAAATGAAAAAAGGGCCTCAGTCATGAAGGGGTTAATCAGAGAAATAGATTATAATAGGGAACATTACAGTGTAATATTCCCCATTATAATCCATTTGTCTAATTACATGAAAAAGAGCAGTACACCCGAACACAGGGACCGTGCATTGCCCCATATTGCAGGATCGCACCCCACTGAGGCTGTAGGGGTGCCCAGGATCTGACCCCACTGGGCCCCCCCACAGCCTCAGGCCCCCGCACCGGTTGCACCGGTGGTACTTCCGCCACTGGCTGTAAGTTCTTGGGCAAAAATACAAAGAAATACTTTGCTGAGTAATGTATATTTGTTTGATCTGGATTTATTATTGGAAAAAAAAGTTTGAAAGGTTTTGTTAGAATACACATTATTATATCTATAGCAATAACTCCTGCAGTATACAATTTCCGTCACTAGATTGCAGTGTTTATAAGTTCCTTTATATATCTATGGTATACTCTGTTGTATTGAATAAGGTAGAAAATAAAGCTGTGGCTTCCTTCCTGTTTTAGTCAAGCCATATCAGACTGTGTGCTTGTGTTTCTCTGTGAGGCTGTGGAAGACATTCCAACAGGTTTAGACTAGGGAAGGGCTGCATGTTCGAGACGAACATAGGTTCGACTCGAACATAGCCTGTTCTAGCGTTCGCTGAACGCCGAACATTACGGGATGTCCGCGGTCTGTTGGACCGCGGAACATCCCACAATGCACTGCGCTGTCCGAAACGGTAATTGGCTACAGTCTTGCACCTGACCGCAGGTCAGGTGCAAGACTGTGCCAATCCGGGCTCAGTACAAAAATAGAGCCATGATTGGGCAAAATCACGATGACTCTGCCCAATCATGTCTCACAGCTAAGTCCCTGCAGCACACTATATAAGGCTGCTGACACCGCGGCCCTATGTAGTGTGTTGGTTGTAGGAGATAGAGAGAGAGAGGGTTCTAGTATAGTTAGTTACAGCAGATTGATAGAGAGTTATAGATAGTTATATCAGAGTTATAGAGAGTTATAATAGACTTCTGTATATATATATATATATATATCTCTTAGCGTACTTATAATGGTCAGATTTTATTAATTAAACCTTTATCCCAAAAGGAAAAAAACGGTTTCTTTAAGTGCCTAATAAGTGCCAACTTGAGCTGAAGTATTCGGCTTTAATTTGTCTTTAACAGGGTTATTCACAAAAAGGTGAAGGGTTTGGAGAAGGCCGGAGAAGTGAACAATCTAGGACAACAAAGCTGAACTGGAAAGTGAGCTGAATTGGAGAATGTTTCCAAATCAGCTATTTTGGCCTAGATTGTTCCCTTCTCCTGTCTTCTCGAAACCCTTCACCCTTTTGTGAAAAACCCTGTTAATCTCTAAATCTGCTAGTTTATCTGACAATACCCTTTGCACAGGTTGAAAATGCTGCTGTCCAAGGGTGGCTATGTTGCTCCTCCATGGATAAAGTGGAAGAGTGAGCTTAGCCAAACTGAGACAGGAGATGTGTTACTGGCCGGATCACCAGGTGAAAATAAAGGAAAAGAACCTAAAAAAGAAAATAATGCTTCTACTACATCTAAGTATTAGTAAATCACAATATTCATTTTTTTTCCGGGGGGGGGGGGGTTTGAAGAGCTTTAATATTTAAAGCGTCTATTAAATTTTTGTGATTGGGTTTAGATCTACTTAATGTGATAATAAATTCTCATCCACTGAAACACAAGGATGTTTTAAAACAGATTATCAGTTTTAAAATTGATGGCATTTCCATTGAAACAGACAATCTAATGTAATCTATCAACCCTGGAGTACCTTGTATAATAATTGTTGTTTATTAAAGATTAAATGCAGATCTCTAGCTGTATCAGC
>NW_017310269.1:25123-25628 GCF_000935625.1 Nanorana parkeri
ACAAGTCTGGTGTGATTTATTTGGTAAAGTGTGTTGGGCGGAGGTCACAGCAAGTTAAGTGGGTGACTGTTTTAAAATGGGATTCTTCTGAAATACCCTTGTCATGAATGCTTACCTAGCTTAGCTAAATATAAGTGAAGAGGTGTTCAATTCAATCATCCAATCACGTGTAAGTAAAAAATCTTTTTTCCTTTTTGTTTAAATTTTTACTTACACATGATTGGGTATTCAAAGTGAACATAGCAAAGCTAAACAAACATTCTCTACTCCTAACTTCTCTCTTCTTTTAGTCCAGATTCATACCTATTTGTGCATATTAAACACATATTTGTGTTTTGGAGGTGTTCCCATTCATTTCTAATCAGACCTAAGTGCAAATCCATGCAGTAAACAATGCACCTGAACCTCTGAGCACAACACAACCCTTCAAGAGACATGCATGTATAGGTATAAATGGGCCCTTTTGTTAAGCTGGCCATACACCTATAGATAATCTGCAGATTTT
>NW_017310270.1:0-476 GCF_000935625.1 Nanorana parkeri
AGGAGGAAGGAGGTCCTGATCCCTCTATATAGATCTTTATAGGACAGTAGGGACCGCTCTGGAAAGGGTTGAGGAATAAAGCATCAGCAGAGACTGCGGCACATAATATACAGTTTGGAGGAAAGAGGGGAAAGGATGGACACAGGTTGGGTGTGAATAAGGATCCGGAGGGATCTAAGCGTGTTTGGCCGACACACATGAATTTAGAGCGACACCAAACTCCCTCCGAGTCCCCGAACTCCCTCCGAGTCCCCGAACTCCCTCCGAACCCCCGAACTCCCTCCGAGTCCCCGAACTCCCTCCGAACCCCCGAACTCCCTCCGAGTCCCCGAACTCCCTCCGAACCCCAAAACTCCCTCCGAGTCCCCGAACTCCCTCCGAACCCCAAAACTCCCTCCGAGTCCCCGAACTCCCTCCGAACCCCCGAACTCCCTCCGAGTCCCCGAACTCCCTCCGAACCCCCGAACTCCCTCCGA
>NW_017310270.1:1694-1954 GCF_000935625.1 Nanorana parkeri
TTTTGGGATGAAGACGGTTCCAGGTTTCTGCAGTGTAATGAGGGGGGCAGATTTGATGCCATGACTCTTCTATTTGGGGTCCCACTAGCAGTAAACATGGGGGGGCACCTGGGATAAGGATTGTTGCCCCTGGGATAGGGATTGCACCCGGGATAGGGATTGTTGTTCCCGGGATAGGGATCGTCGCCCCCGGGATAGGGATCGTTGCCCCCGGGATAGGGATCGTTGCCCCCGGGATAGGGATCGTTGCCCCCGGGATA
>NW_017310270.1:2198-3264 GCF_000935625.1 Nanorana parkeri
AGTATGACACTATGGGGGAAGCAGGGGACCGACATGACATCGCTGGAATGTATTCCTCTCTGTGTACGGGGCCCGGGGCCGGGATCTGTTCTGCTCACCCGATCCAATGTTACCTGCAGAGTCTGCACTGTGTCATGGCATTGTAGACACCTATATGGTGACCGGGCAGATCTGCGGGTGGTGATTGTGGTGGGATCTGTGTGTGGGGGGATCTCTGTAGGGTGGAACCTCTGTGTGGGGGGATCTCTGTAGGGTGGAACCTCTGTGTGGGGGGATCTCTGTAGGGTGGAACCTCTGTGTGGGGGGATCTCTGTAGGGTGGAACCTCTGTGTGGGGGGATCTCTGTAGGGTGGAACCTCTGTGTGGGGGGATCTCTGTAGGGTGGAACCTCTGTGTGGGGGGATCTCTGTAGGGTGGAACCTCTGTGTGGGGGGATCTCTGTAGGGTGGAACCTCTGTGTGGGGGGATCTCTGTAGGGTGGAACCTCTGTGTGGGGGGATCTCTGTGTGGGGGGATCTCTGTGTGGGGGGATCTCTGTGTGGGGGGATCTCTGTGTAGTGGGATCTCTGTGTAGTGGGATCTCTGTGTAGTGGGATCTCTGTGTAGTGGGATCTCTGTGTAGGGGGATCTCTGTGTAGTTGGATCTCTGTGTAGTGGGATCTCTGTGTAGTGGGATCTCTGTGTAGTGGGATCTCTGTGTAGTGGGATCTCTGTGTAGTGGGATCTCTGTAGGGTGGGATCTCTGTGTGGGGGATCTCTGTGTAGTGGGATCTCTGTAGGGTGGGATCTCAGTGTGGGGGATCTCTGTGTGGTGGGATCTCTGTGTGGTGGGATCTCTGTGTGGGGTGATCTCTGTGTGGGGTGATCTCTTTTTGGGGGGATCTCTGTGTAGTTGGATCTCTGTGTAGTTGGATCTCTGTGTGGTTGGATCTCTGTGTAGTTGGATCTCTGTGTCGTTGGATCTCTGTGTAGTTGGATCTCTGTGTAGTGGGATCTCTGTGGTGGGGGATGTCTGTGTAGTGGGATCTCTGTGTAGTTGGATCTCTGTGTAGTGGGATCTCTGTGT
>NW_017310270.1:4481-7152 GCF_000935625.1 Nanorana parkeri
CCGGGCCGGGTTCAGCGCTCCGGGTTGGGTCCCGTGCTCTGGGCCGGGTTCTTCGCTCCGGGCCGGGTTTTCTGGCGTCTCTCTGATCTCCGCTGTGCCGGAATGTTAAGAAGTAGAAACATGAAATGGAACCTGTCATAGGCCTGTGTGAGAAGCCTCAGATGGAAGCTGCCACTCTGGGACCTCAGTGCTCGCACACACAGCCCGGAGGTGCCCCAATTTTTCGTGCCCACTGACCAGGGGACCATGTTACATACTCCTGACCCCCGGACTGTATACAGAACATTGCACCCGCCATCCCCCGATTCCTGGCTTCAATGTAAGAATTATTATGTCGCCCGGAATAAATACGTATAAAGCTTCCTATGGAGGATATTTGTGTTCTGTACCAGATGATCCGCCAGAAATCCGGTGAGCTCTGAACTTCCTGTAGGGAGGGAGCTGACACCATTGTACCTCCCCTGCACTCAATTCCCAGCCCGTTTTGTCACCCCAGCCCAGATCTTTTCTGCCGGACTACAGAATATCTCCCCCATATATATATGGGAGGTGAGGGGGGGAATCATGGCGATGATGAAGGGGTGGGGTTATGTAGATGAGAGATGGGTGGGGTTATGTAGATGAGGAGTGGGGTTATGGAGGGGGTGGGGTTACGGATATGAGATGAGTGGGGTTATGGAGATGAGGAGTGGGGTTATGGAGATGAGGAGTGGGGTGGGGTTATGGAGATGAGGAGTGGGGTGGGGTTATGGAGATGAGGAGTGGGGTGGGGTTATGGAGATGAGGAGTGGGGTGGGGTTATGGAGATGAGGAGTGGGGTGGGGTTATGGAGATGAGGAGTGGGGTGGGGTTATGGAGATGAGGAGTGGGGTGGGGTTATGGAGATGAGGAGTGGGGTGGGGTTATGGAGATGAGGAGTGGGGTGGGGTTATGGAGATGAGGAGTGGGGTGGGGTTATGGAGATGAGGAGTGGGGTGGGGTTATGGAGATGAGGAGTGGGGTGGGGTTATGGAGATGAGGAGTGGGGTGGGGTTATGGAGATGAGGAGTGGGGTGGGGTTATGGAGATGAGGAGTGGGGTGGGGTTATGGAGATGAGGAGTGGGGTGGGGTTATGGAGATGAGGAGTGGGGTGGGGTTATGGAGATGAGGAGTGGGGTGGGGTTATGGAGATGAGGAGTGGGGTGGGGTTATGGAGATGAGGAGTGGGGTGGGGTTATGGAGATGAGGAGTGGGGTGGGGTTATGGAGATGAGGAGTGGGGTGGGGTTATGGAGATGAGGAGTGGGGTGGGGTTATGGAGATGAGGAGTGGGGTGGGGTTATGGAGATGAGGAGTGGGGTGGGGTTATGGAGATGAGGAGTGGGGTGGGGTTATGGAGATGAGGAGTGGGGGTGGGGTTATGGAGATGAGGAGTGGGGGTGGGGTTATGGAGATGAGGAGTGGGGGTGGGGTTATGTAGATTAGGACTGGGTGAGGTTATGTAGATTAGGACTGGGTGAGGTTATGTAGATGAGGGGTGGAGTTATGGATGAGGAGTGGGGGTGGGATTATGGAGATGAGGAGGGGGAGGTGTCTTGTAGTCCAGGAGAGAACTGGGGTGACAACACTGGTTGGGATTTCCGCACAGCAGAGGTACGATGGTGTCAGCTCCGTACAGGGACTGTGGAGCTCTCTGGACTCTGCGGTGA
Organism: Nanorana parkeri; assembly: GCF_000935625.1. Classification (NCBI taxonomy): domain Eukaryota; kingdom Metazoa; phylum Chordata; class Amphibia; order Anura; family Dicroglossidae; genus Nanorana; species Nanorana parkeri. Next base: position 6,170 of record NW_017310270.1, read on the forward strand.
TATAATGGAACACTGGAAGCACACAAACTATGAGAGTTATCCGGGGCGACCATTGCCTGGCTGACCTGGAACAAGCATGCAGCAAGTGAAGTCAGATCTGGACATTTCTTTCTGGTCAGTAAGTCCGAGTCCGCTGAAGCCGGAGGATCGGAATGACACCATTTCGGAGAGGTTAACCCTTTATTTCTCTGTATCCTGGTGCTTAGTAACCGCTTTGTGTCCGTTCATTACACAGAGATAGGAAGTCTTCCTGTGAGGTGAACGGATCCGGCTTCTGATTGGCTGAGACTTTGTTCCGGATACAATGTAACGTTTCTGGGTGAATGTTCTGGAGGCGGCCCATGTCCCCCCATTGTATACAGCGTGTGTGTCTTCTCCCCGCAGGTAGGGGGCGCTCACCTGCTCTGTGACCTGCTGGGGGTGATGCGGAGAGCTCAGGAGATGTGCGCCGAGACTCTGACCAATCACAGCCTGTCTGGGGGCGGCCGGCAGCTGGAGGAGGGTGAGTGACGCAATGGGAACCGCTGAGATTGTCTCCTTGTTCAGCTTGTTGTGGATTCACCGGGAGTGAATGTTTCGGGCGGATTGACCTCCCGACGGGTGAATGATCCGACCCGACCGTCGCCCGGCTGCAGGTATTGGGATTGTCGGGGGGGACGCACAGCTTTCTAGTGGGGGGAGGAGCATCAGAGTCCGCGGGTCCACACCCAGTCTGAGGTCGCCGCATGCCGAGGCTCAGACGGCGACGTATTTCACTTCCGGGATCATTGATCGGTGTCGTTGTGTTTCAGGATGTTCCGGAATGTGGGACAATATCAGCTGCTGGCCGCCCACCCCCCGGGGCCAAACCGCGGCCATCCCCTGCCCCGAGATCCTGCAAATCATAACCGGCATCAAAGGTGAGATATCACCCCCCCAAGAAGAAGATACTGCCCTGCCCCGCCCCCTCCGGGGTATCACCCCTCCCCCCCGGGGCCAAACCG
>NW_017310270.1:7852-10010 GCF_000935625.1 Nanorana parkeri
TCTACACATCAGTCCCCGCCCCCGAGGAGCTGACCATCTACACATCAGTCCCCGCCCCGGAGGATCTGACAGTCTACACATCAGTCCCCGCCCCTGAGGAGCTGACAATCTACACATCAGTCCCCGCCCCCGAGGATCTGACCATCTACACATCAGTCCCCGCCCCCGAGGAGCTGACCATCTACACATCAGTCCCCGCCCCGGAGGATCTGACAGTCTACACATCAGTCCCCGCCCCTGAGGAGCTGACAATCTACACATCAGTCCCCGCCCCCGAGGATCTGACCATCTACACATCAGTCCCCGCCCCAGAGGATCTGACAGTCTACACATCAGTCCCCGCCCCAGAGGAGCTGACAATCTCAGGGCCCCATCTCACATACATAGGAGGGCCAATGTAGACCGGAGCCAATTACCCTTCCAGCACGTCTTTGGAGTGTGGGAGGAGACCCACACAAGCATGGGGAGGACATGCAAACTCCATGCAGATAGTGACCTCAGTGGGATGAACTGGGGACCCCAGTGCTGCACACACAATTGTACCGTTGTATTAGATGTGTGAAAGAGACGTGACCTCTGACCTCTGACCCCTGAACTGTGTTTTATAGCAACATTACTACATGCACCTGAAGACCCTGTACACGGTGGGGTACGGCATGTCTCTGGCGTCCCTGTCCATGGCCATCGTCATCCTGCTGTCATTCCGGTGAGTGAGGAGACCCCAAACATCCAACGCAACGTGAGACCGCATGACACGACCCGACAGAACCCTACAGAACCTAACAGAACACCACACAACACGACCCAACCTGACACTACCCAACAAAACCCAACACAACCCAACCCAACAGAACCCAACATAACAGAACCCAACAGAACCCAACATAACAGAACCCAACAGAACCCAACATAACAAAACCCAACACAACCTAACACAACAGAACCCAACACAACACTACCCAACACAACCCAACACAACATAACCCAACACAACCTGACACTACCCAACAAAACCCAACACAACCTAACACAACAGAACCCAACACAACACTACCCAACAAAACCCAACACAACATAACCCAACCCAACACAACACTACCCAACAAAACCCAACACAACATAACCCAACCCAACCTGACACTACCCAACAAAACCCAACACAACCTAACACAACACAACCCAACACAACACAACACTACCCAACACTACCCAACACAACCCAACACAACATAACCCAACCCAACCTGACACTACCCAACAAAACTCAACACAACCTAACACAACCCAACCCAACACAACACTACCCAACAAAACCCAACACAACATAACCCAAACCAACCTGACACAACAGAACCCAACACAACACTACCCAACAAAACCCAACACAACATAACCCAAACCAACCTGACACAACAGAACACAACACTACCCAACAGAACGCAACAAAAACCAACAGAACACAACACTACCCAACAGAACCCAACAAAACCCAACAGAACCCAACACGACACTACCCAACAGAACCCAACACAACCTAACACAACACAACCCAACAGAACCCGACACAACACTACCCAACAGAACACAACCCAACCCAACACTACCCAACACAACCCAACAGAACACAACACTACCCAACAGAACCCAACACGACCTAACGCAACCCAACAGAACCCGACACAACACTACCCAACACAACCTAACACAACAGAACCCAACATGACACAATGATACACAACCCAAACCAGCACAACACATAATGAGACCACATGACGCAACGCCGAGTATAAGAATCCTGAACATGGTTCTGCCAGACGTGACCCGTGTGTTCTGTTGTCTCTCGGTGGGCAGGAGGCTGCGCTGTACCCGCAATTACATCCACATGCACCTCTTCTTCTCCTTCATCCTGCGCGCCGCCTCCGTCTTCATCCGGGACGCCGTTCTCTTCTCTGTGGACGACATCAACCATTGCAGCGTCTACCTGGTAAGAAGCCAGATCCCTACAGGTAAGAAGCCAGATCCCTACAGCTACGAGCCAGATCCCTACAGCTACGAGCCAGATCCCTACAGCTAAGAGCCAGATCCCTACAGCTAAGAGCCAGATCCCTACAGCTAAGAGCCAGATCCCTACAGCTAAGAGCCAGATCCCTACAGCTAA
>NW_017310270.1:18911-19424 GCF_000935625.1 Nanorana parkeri
GGGGGGTGTATATAGTGTGTATACCTCTGTGTGTGGGGGGGGGGTGTATACAATGGGGGGAATTTATCAATACTGGAGCACATTTGCACGGCAGCCAATCAGCTTCTCTGTCTCATTTTGAGATCTTACCTGAGCAGACTGAGGAGAGAAGCTGATTGGTTGCCGCGGGTAACCCCCTCCCCCGGTGTCTTCTCCCCGCAGAAGGATTGTTACTACGTGATGATCTTCTTCCAGTATTGTATTATGGCCAATTACAGCTGGCTCCTCGTGGAGGGACTCTACCTGCACACGCTGCTCGTCGTCTCCTTCTTCTCCGAGTGGAAGTACTTCTGCTGGTATATTGCCCTCGGCTGGGGTAAGAGTCAGTGCAAGTACCCCTGTCCTCCTCTGGTGGGGGGTATTAGGGGAGGGGTACCTCTGTCCTCCTGTGGTGGGGGGTATTAGGGGAGGGGTACATCTGTCCTCCTGTGTTGGGGGGTATTAGGGGAGGGGTACATCTGTCCTCCTGTGTTG
>NW_017310270.1:21093-21524 GCF_000935625.1 Nanorana parkeri
CCTCCCAGTACTGACTTCCTCCTCTTCCTGCAGGTGCTGGAACATCAATTCTAACGCCAGTATCTGGTGGATCATCCGCGGGCCGGTCATCATCTCCATCTTTGTGAGTGGAAACTTCTGATAACCCAAAACTGACTTCCTCCATAATGTGCACTTCCTGTCCGTGGCAGTGCACCTGTGAGGAGGGGCGGAGCCTAGTATACATATATATACTGCCATTGATGTCTGTTGTCAGATCCCTCTTATGTGATCACATGACAGGTGCTCTTTGTTTAATCCCCGAATTCCAGTTCACCCCTTCACCAATCTCCGGGGCCCAGCAATGGGGTATTAGGGGAGGGGCACCTCTGTCCTTCTCTCTTCAGAGGGGGATCCCGGGATGTGACCTCCCACCGTGACCTGGCACCATGACCTGGCACCGTGACCTCGCA
>NW_017310270.1:23717-24871 GCF_000935625.1 Nanorana parkeri
TGGCACCATGACCTCACACCATGACCTCTCACCGTGACCTCACAACATGACCTGGCACCATGACCTCACACCATGACCTGGCACCATCACCTCACACTATGACATCACGGGTCAGCGCACCATGACCTCGCACTATGACCTCGCACTATGACCTCGCACTATGACCTCGCACTATGACCTCGCACTATGACCTCGCACTATGACCTCGCACTATGACCTCGCACTATGACCTCGCACTATGACCTCGCACTATGACCTCGCACTATGACCTCGCACTATGACCTCGCACTATGACCTCGCACTATGACCTCGCACTATGACCTCGCACTATGACCTCGCACTATGACCTCGCACTATGACCTCGCACTATGACCTCGCACTATGACCTCGCACTATGACCTCGCACTATGACCTCGCACTATGACCTCGCACTATGACCTCGCACTATGACCTCGCACTATGACCTCGCACTATGACCTCGCACTATGACCTCGCACTATGACCTCGCACTATGACCTCGCACTATGACCTCGCACTATGACCTCGCACTATGACCTCGCACTATGACCTCGCACTATGACCTCGCACTATGACCTCGCACTATGACCTCGCACTATGACCTCGCACTATGACCTCGCACTATGACCTCGCACCACACCATGACCTGGCACCATCACCTCACACTATGACATCACGGGTCAGCGCACCATGACATCGCACCATGACCTCGCACTATGACCTCGCACTATGACCTCGCACCACACCATGACCTTGCACCATGACCTCACATCATGACCTCGCACCATGACCTCACACCATGACCTGGCACCATCACCTCACACCATGACCTCGCACCATGACCTCACACTATGACATCACGGGTCAGCACACCATGACCTAGCACCATGACCTCACACCATGACCTCGCACCATGACCTCGCACCATGACCTCACACTATGACATCGCACCATGACCTCGCACCATGACCTCACACTATGACATCACGGGTCAGCGCACCATGACCTCGCACCATGACCTCACACTATGACCTCGCACCATGACCTCACACCATGACCTCGCACCATGACCTCACACCATGACCTCGCACCATGACCTCACACTATGACATCACGGGTCAGCGCACCATGACCTC
>NW_017310270.1:25087-25618 GCF_000935625.1 Nanorana parkeri
CCCGGGATGTGCAGCACTTTCTATGAACAGAAGAAACATATAAAAAGGAAATAACAGCTCAGCGAGGTGACAACCGATACAATCCATTGTGAGCCGGGGTCACCGACGTGTAGAAATGATTTCTTTGTTTGATACTTTGTATTACGTTCAGGAAGTCCCCTGTGATGTCACTTCCTGTGCATCCCTTGTATTGATCAATGACTGAGTGACGTTGTACATTGCTACGGTCAGTGAGGGCACCATGGCGATGGATGATCCCGGGTCTATGACCGGTCCTCTCTGATGATTGTGCCATCACCCATAGCGACCAATCAGACGTCACCTTTCATTATGCCGCACCGATGAGACCTGACATGTTGCACCTCTTTGTTCTCGGCAGGCGTCTGGCCCGGTCCACGCTCCTCCTCATCCCGCTGTTTGGCGTTCATTACATCATCTTCGCCTTCTTCCCGGAGGATGTGAGCAGCGGCACCGTGGAGATCCGGCTGTCCTTCGAGCTCGCCCTCGGATCCTTCCAGGTCATTATTGGTC
>NW_017310271.1:0-280 GCF_000935625.1 Nanorana parkeri
CGCCGGTGGGGGAGGGGGGGCGGCGGTATAACCCGGAGATTGAAGAATGACGTCTCCTGTGGTGTTCAGTCCGACGCTCTGAGACGGCAATAAAATAAGCCCCTCCCACCATTTTATCCGGCCATATCTGTTCCCATAACCGCATCGCCCGGACCCGATTGGCTGGCCATTGACTACCAGACTGTACAACGCGTCCCTTCCCCCGTCCCAGCCAATCACGACAACCCCGAGGCCCGTGTCCTCCTGCGGGAGACGGGGGGGGGGGCTCACGCTGCCCCTG
>NW_017310271.1:290-1970 GCF_000935625.1 Nanorana parkeri
GCACAGCCAAGGCTCCTGACCGGCGTCACTTCCAGGGCCATGACAGGTAGAGGACGGTGACACTGGGGTCACCGAATGGCCCTGATTTGGGGTTCACGTTTCCTTTAACCCTTCGTGTGTCTTCTGTCCCCGCAGACGGTGGAGCCGGTGGACCAGCTGCTGCAGAAAGTGGATCCGGCCCGGGATCGGGAGTTGTGGGTGAAGGAGCACAAGACGGGCGACATCCGGCCCATGGACATGGACATATAGACTTTCCCCCTGCGGAGCTCCTCCCATTGTATATATTATCTCTGTAAGATACACAAATCCCGTGTCACCGAATGATTGGGCCCCGGGGACACGGCGGGGGGCTGGGCCTGTGGATGATGCCGGGGGGCGGGGTCTGTACGCAATCCGATATTCCGGAAGATTGAAGGGAGGACTCCGCTGAGCTCTGTACAGGGAACATCCTCATCATCCTGCGGAATCTTCTTCCATCTTCTGATGTCGCCTGTAACTGCCGACATTTCACCATTGGCTCTTCCCCCGCGCCTGCTCTGCTCCTGCATGAGACTCTCCCGGTGATGGATTTACATATCATTGCCAGGAACAGGAGAATTCCAGCGAGTTCACAGCTTCCATCGCAGCCTTCCCACCCAGGTATTCACACTCCAAGGAGGAGGCGATGATCTGTATTGTCCTCCGATGTCTTTACAGGCTCTTGAAGTCCCCATTGGGTCCGCTATTGAGTTAGTTGCTGCGATGGGTGTCTATGGACGCAGCCCTCTGATTGGCTTGTTTTAATAAAGCAAAGGATGATGATGAGCCCTCCCACCAACCCAAATGACAGAGGAGACCCCGCCTTGTTATGTGAGCCCACATGTGCCTACAGTTCCCCCCGCAGCAACACAGCATGAGCGTTCCCTTTTGGTCCCAATGAGAACTTCCAGAGCCGGTTCTGACATAAAGAACAATATGGGGGAGGAGTTCAGTGTGTGCCGGCGATGACGTGACTACATCTGAAGTGTTTGAAATGAACGTGTCACCCTCGGGGGGGGGGGGGGGAAGGCAAAGAGAAGCCGGGGGGGGGGGGGGAATGCAGACAGTCATCCGGCATGGCCGCCCCCGCAGGACGCATCGAGCGAACTGCTGCGTATCTCCGCCCTCTTTCCTCCTGGACGGTTTCCCTTTAAGGACTGGGAGCGCCTATGCAAACCCCTCAGCCGGGCCGGGGGAGGTCTCTGGCGGTACAGTGGCGTGTTGTTGTTGTTGTTACAATGTTGATGTGACACACGGAGGACTATGTAACAAGCTCACGGCGATCCTTCCATTGTGTGCAGAATCGGCAATGATGCGACTCGGTCCCGTGTACCGAGTATCACTGCATCACGTCAGCAATGGAGAGGAGCCAATGACAGCACGGGGTATGTAGAGGAGCCTCAGCCAATGACAGCACGGGGTATGTAGAGGAGCCTCAGCCAATGGCAGCACGGGGCATATAGAGGAGCCTCAGCCAATGGCAGCACGGGGGATATAGAGGAGCCTCAGCCAATGGCAGCACGGGGTATATAGAGGAGCCTCAGCCAATGGCAGCACGGGGTATATAGAGGAGCCTCAGCCAATGGCAGCACGGGGTATATAGAGGAGCCTCAGCCAATGGCAGCACGGGGTATATAGAGGAGCCTCAGCCAATGGCAGCAC
>NW_017310271.1:2742-3204 GCF_000935625.1 Nanorana parkeri
GAGGAGCCTCAGCCAATGGCAGCACGGGGTATATAGAGGAGCCTCAGCCAATGGCAGCACGGGGTATGTAGAGGAGCCTCAGCCAATGGCAGCACGGGGTATATGGAGGAGCCTCAGCCAATGGCAGCACGGGGTATGTAGAGGAGCCTCAGCCAATGGCAGCACGGGGTATATGGAGGAGCCTCAGCCAATGGCAGCACGGGGTATGTAGAGGAGCCTCAGCCAATGGCAGCACGGGGTATATGGAGGAGCCTCAGCCAATGGCAGCACGGGGTATATGGAGGAGCCTCAGCCAATGGCAGCACGGGGTATACAGAGGAGGGAGGGGCAAAGATATAAGAAGAGAAGATCACATGACACGTACTGACAGCAATCCATCCGAAGGGGATCCCAGATCATAGAGACCCCGAGGTGAGAGAGGGCAACATTGGGGGGCAATAAAGAGGCCCCCCCCCCCCCCCG
>NW_017310271.1:3228-3787 GCF_000935625.1 Nanorana parkeri
CATCTGCTTCTTTATCCCATCTCTGCATATCTCATGGAAAATGCACCGAACCGCAACGCACACCACAACGCACAGACAGTCCTCTGTGCTGGCCCGGTGTGTCAGGCTTCAATGCAAAACGAATGGCACTGCTCTGCTGATCACACTTTACTACAACGCAGGAGAGTCATAGAGGAAGGGGCGGAGTCCTCCAGCAGAGGAAGGGGCGGAGTCCTCCAGCAGAGGAAGGGGCGGAGTCCTCCAGCAGAGGAAGGGGCGGAGTCCTCCAGCAGAGGAAGGGGAGGAGTCCTCCAGCAGAGCATCCCATAGAGTTCTAGCTCTCCGTTGGGTTTATCTGCAGATCTCAGATTTGTATAGACGTGTAGCTCCGCCTCCTGGTGGATATGAACTCCCCGTCATGTGATATATGAAGTTGGTACATAGTCCTCGGGATGAATGAATCGCATGTTATAGGAAATTATTTTATTTTCAGCTCTAATTACAGAAATAAGTCGAAATTTTCTGATCCGGTAAATTTTTCCTATAACTCTTTTCATACATCCAAGTCCCCCCAAACCCC
>NW_017310271.1:5043-5281 GCF_000935625.1 Nanorana parkeri
TCACCGGTCACCATTACCTCGCTGCAGAATATAAATAGTCTCCCTAAGTGCAAATCTGACCGCAGACTTACTCCATGCATGAATTATGCAAATTCTCCTATGAACCCTCCCCCCATAATGCACTGCAGCCATGCATTGCTGGGGGGGCACTTTTTATCTTAAGATATTTTAATGAGTTACAAAAATGTGGAAAGATTCATCACCCTAAGTTGCTGTAAAGGTGTAAAACGCTCCCCCC
>NW_017310271.1:5360-8577 GCF_000935625.1 Nanorana parkeri
AAGTAAATAAAAGTCTCCCTAAGGTTGTGTTCACACCAAATGCAGATCCGGTCAGGTTTCTGCACACGCACGCTAGTCTTTTTGATGCGTTCAGGGCTCTTTTTGGTAAAAAAAGAAAAAACATTTTATTTTTTTTTAAAAGTTTCAAATGGGCTTTCAGTGCATTCCAGGCATCTACATGCGTTTTTTCTGCGTTCCAGAGCAGGTAAAATAGGGCCTGCTGCAGTTTTTTTTAACCTGCTCTGGAACTGAACGCTGCGGTGTGAACTGGAGCTCAAAATACCATTGGAATACATTGGACGCAGGTTTGATCTGCTCCGCGCTTGGTGTGAACAAGCCCTAACTGCAACGTGACCCCATGCAGAATTTATGCAAATTAGCAGATGCAGCGCTGCAGGAAAAATGGTCGCAGTAAGGTGGAAGAGAGCGGGAGAGACTCCCATCATTGCTGCGTCAGTCCGCCCGCCCGGACTTTGCGGAAGGAAGTGATAGCTGCAGAGTATCTCATGCTGCAGAGTCTCGGCCTTTTGGCTAAGATCAGGTGTAGTATCTGTTCTTATCAGTTTTCGGTGGGGAAAAGAACCGTCCTTGCGGGGGATGGTTACTGAGTATTCGCTGGAGTGAAAGAGCGAGTGGGGCGGCTTCCTGTGAGAGGGGAACCGCTCAGTACATGGCTTTCTGACTGAACGGATGCGAAGCTTGGTCGAGGGTTCGGGGGCGGCAGAAGCCCGTGGTGTTGTGCCCCCTGGGGGTGGCGTCCCAGGGGTGCGCAGAAAAATTATTTATGCACTTTGGCACTTTTTTATTTTACTATTTGGCCCACAGATGCGGAAGGTGCAGGTTTCTTCGGGGCCTATTCCTGACGCTGGGAGGAGATTCTGTGCCCTTATATAGGGTTCTCTGTCTCCTCCCACCCAGGAGGTGGGTTTCTCTTCGGGAGATCCCACTTGCCTAGTACTGAGGGGGACCTGTTTCGGCAGGTCCCCATAGGAAATGGTCCACGGCCTTCGGGTTGGTGGACCACCAGTCTCAACCCGTCAGGAGCCTTACGCCCCGGGGGGTCGGGAAAGTAGGTCCCTTCTTTGGAAGGACCTTGCACCCTTGTGCGTTTTTTGTGTGCTGTGATTTCACGGTTCACTTTTTTTGTTCACAGGGGGAAGTTTTGATGCGCGTCCACGGGCTTCGATAAAAAAAAAAAAAAATCTGGTTATGGGAGAGTCTGCAGATCATGGAATGTTACTTTGTATCGGAGCTCGTTGTTACATTGTAGCGCATGTCACACAGCGGAGGCTGCCATTGCCTGAACCCTGGGAGTGGGGCTAGGGGTGTGCCATGGTGTGCGCTCCTTCAGAGATGAGCCTGGTCCCTGGGTTGCCCCGTAGGTGTTTCTTCACCTCTGACACGGAACGTTTATGGCTGCGCGGTCGCGGTGGATCAGATACCTGGACACACCCGGGGCGTGCCGTCTTCTCAGGGCCTCGTAGACGGTGAAACCGGTTTGTCTGGATGTGATAGAAACACTTTTATTTCCTCGCCGGGTTTTACAAATGGCGTCTGCCGATCTGAGTTCCGAGCTGCGCTGCTCCGTCTGCATAGACATTTATGATGACCCGGCGACCCTGCCATGCGGGCACAGCTTCTGCCGCAACTGTATCACGCAGGCGTGGGACCACCAGGGAAAGGGAGACTCCAAGTGCCCGGAATGTAAGCAGATTTATAAGAAGAGGCCGGAACTGAAGACCAACCTGAGGCTCCTTAACATAGCCAAAGCTTTTCTCCAGACGCTGTCGGCGCCGGAGGGGAGCGGGATCTACTGCACCTACTGCGACTCTCCCGTCCCTGCTGCCAAGTCCTGCGTGCAGTGCGAGACCGCCATGTGTGACGACCACCTGAGGAAACACAACAGGGCCGTACAACACGCTTTGATCCCACCAACCGGGTCTGTAAGAGACAGGAAATGTTCCGTCCACCAGGAGATCCTGGACCATTACTGCGCCCAGGACGCGGCCTGCATCTGTGCGTCCTGCAGGCTGGATGGAGAACACGGAGGACACCAGGTGGAGACCCTGGACGAAGCTTCTGAGAAGAAGAAGGAGAAACTCCGCCATGTTCTGGAGACGATGACCGCGAGGAGAGAGGAGGCCGAGGAGAAGGTCCGGAGTCTCCGGGAACACGGGAGAGAGGCGCAGGAACGAGCGGCCGAGGCCACGGAGAGAGTCGCCGCCATGTTCAGAGACATCAGGAGGCAACTGGAAGATCTGGAGAAGAAAGTCCGGAGTGAGATCTCCGGCGATGAAGAGAAGATCTCCCGCTCCGTCTCCAAGATGATCCGGCAACTGGAAACAAAGACCGCCGAGCTGTCCAGGAAGATGCGGCACGTGGAGGAGATGGTGAACGCTGCGGACCCCCTGATTGTCTTACAAGATCACAACTCCGACAGAGGAGACTTTTCTCAGGACAGAGATGATACAAAGATGGAAGCTGTAGGTCACATGACCTTCTCGGACACATTGCATTCGGGTCTTTCAGATTTATTGAGATGTGCCAATATTTTGTTCTACACTCAGGACCCCTCGGACCTCACGCTGGACCAGAACACAGCCGCCAACAACCTCAAAGTGTTACCTACCTTAAGAACGGTGCGATGGTCACATGTGGACCAAAACCATCCCCCCACCCCGGAAAGATTCGAGAAGTATCAGGTGATAAGTGGGAGGAGCTTCTCCTCGGGGCGCCATTACTGGGATGTGGAGACCAGTAGGTCGGGAGGTTGGGGGATTGGGGTGTGTTACCCCAGTGTGGAGCGGAGAGGAGACCAGTCCATCCTCGGGGAGAATGGCGGCTCGTGGTGTTTGCGCAGGTTGTGCTTGTGGAGGTGGTATCAGCAGTATTCCGCCCGGCATGACGGTCACATGACCCAGCTCCCCCACCATGTCGCCAGCGATAAGTTCCGGATCTTTCTGGATTACGAGGCCGGCCAGGTCTCCTTCTACGAGCTGGGTGACCCCGTCCGCCACCTCCACACCTTCACCGCCAAATTCACCGAGCCCCTCCGCGCCGCCTTCTACGTATGGGGGGACTGGTGGTACAAAGACAGCTGGGTGAGGATCAAGAGCCACGCCCAATCCCTGAGCTGGGATCCTGATTGGGTGAATAGCCGTTCAATAGGTTCCACCAACAGCGAGTGAGGCTCCAAGAATCTGAGGACTGTAATGTG
>NW_017310271.1:8595-8844 GCF_000935625.1 Nanorana parkeri
TTTGTCATCTGTTGATCCTGCCAGAAATCCTTGTCCCCTGCCAGCGTCCGGGTACCTTCCTGTGTGCTGAATTGTGATCTCAAACATTGTCATTTGCTTTCCTCGCATATCTACTCTGAAATACTAAGTCATGACGGTGACTACGCTGCTGGAGATATAGCATGGAGAGTGAGCGTGGTCACCCAAGGACAGGAAGTGTGCTGTTTGGCAGGATCACCAGGTGAATAAAAAGAAAAGGAAAGCAGCCGC
>NW_017310271.1:8889-10542 GCF_000935625.1 Nanorana parkeri
GGGGGAAGTACAGTGAATGTTGGTTACGTTTCTCTTCTGCTGCGTATCTTTGTGACATTGTACATCCTTAGGGCCCATTCACACACTTGCTCCGCCTTCCCTCGTGCATCAGACGTGCGTTGGGGAGATGTACTAACATGCATTGCGCTTCCAGAAATTCTCCATCTACCTTGTACAGCGCACATGAACAGGCGGCATAACGCACGTACACTAAACTCGCAGTGGTGTGAATGGGCCCCAAACACGAGAAGATTCCGGAGGTGACGGGACGCCGGTGATTATAATGTTGGAAAATAAATAATTTGCAGGAAATGTCTCAGAAATTGTCACATGTTACTCTGGTACACGGAAGTAGAATTCCAGCATTTCATACGTGACAATGACATGAAGTTCCTGCAGAGTCAATATTTGCTGTGTTGTCTCTTCTTATTCCAGACCTCTGCACTTCCCCCCGGCATGCTGCCAGACCTCTGCACTTCCCCCCGGCATGCTGCCAGACCTCTGCACTTCCCCCCGGCATGCTGCCAGACCTCTGCACACACGTGTTACATACGTGTTCTCCCATATTACTGTCATTGTATTATAGAGAGATTTGCAGAGTGGCCACTAGAGGGCGCTCACACTCCTCTCACCATCACTTCACCTCCCTCCGTACCAACTGCTGAGATACCAGCCACACGGGGAGTGCATTGTTCTCAGCAGGACGGCCAGCTCAGAGCCGAGACCTCAGCACAGAGATGGCGGGAACCCCTCATTACCATTCCAGGGGAGGACGGAGGTCAGATAGAAGACTGAAGGGGAGGACTGAAGGGGAGGACGGAGGTCGGATAGAAGACTGAAGGGGAGGACGGAGGTCGGATAGAAGACTGAAGGGGAGGACGGAGGTCGGATAGAAGACTGAAGGGGAGGACGGAGGTCGGATAGAAGACTGAAGGGGAGGTCGGATAGAAGACTGAAGGGAAGGACGGAGGTCAGATAGAAGACTGAAGTGGAGGTCTACATCCCCTCCACCAGGCCCAGGTGCTGAAGGGGTTAACTCATACATGAGCGCTCAGTGACTGTGTAAGACTCCACAACATGTGACCCCCCCATTGTACACACACCGCCTGTCATCATAAATCTCCCCCGCGGGGTCACCTACCTCCAAAGCAGCTTCTGCTTCCATCTCCATCTCCAGGCTCTGCTTACACTTCAGGAGATGTATTTCTGGCCCCTCCCCTCCGATCTGCTAATCACGTGGCTCCGGTCACCACTGAGAGAACACGTCATCGGGAGGATCACCCAGCTCATGACATCAGTGGGCGTGTCCGTCTCCGGGGGAACCAGGATCAATTCTACAGGAAATAGAGACACATCATGGCAAAACCTAGACCCCCTGCCAGGGTTGTATCGCTGCCGGTGGGCCCGCCTCCCATGAAGGAACCTCTGCTGATTGGCTGATGTGAGATGTTTCAGCCAACCTCTGAGGACTGACAAGAGAAGCTGGCGGCACAAAGACTGGAAACAGTAACAAATAAATGGTTTCCGCCATCCACCTACCCTCATCTCCTCATCCCGCTGGTCCTCCAGCATCATCTGACCCATCCATAGAGCCCGCCAGAGCCCCCCCCCATAGAGACCGTTCGACCCCCATACAGACCGTCCGACCCCCCC
>NW_017310271.1:11752-14123 GCF_000935625.1 Nanorana parkeri
ACTGAAAATAGTCTCAACTGTGATATTTACATATGAATAAGCCAAGACTCGTTCTCCCCCAAAAAATGTCAGCACGTCGCTAGAGTGTTCGGGTTTCGCATGAAGAAAAGGTGGCGACCCTAATAGAACTGCAAGCGGGATTTGTGACACTTCATCACCATGACGATGCGGACTGACAAGTGGGTGACACCGGGGCCTGTCCGCCATCCATCCGCCGCTCTCATTATTGTCACACAGACACCTGACAGCGCTAATCAGGACAAATGAACCGGGAAGAGTCCCTCCGCTAACTCCCCACCGCCCCGGTCACATGACAGAGGAACCCGCCAACTCCCCACCGCCCCGGTCACATGACAGAGGAACCCGCCAACTCCCCACCGCCCCGGTCACATGACAGAGGAACCCGCCAACTCCCCACCGCCCCGGTCACATGACAGAGGAACCCGCCAACTCCCCACCGCCCCGGTCACATGACAGAGGAACCCGCCAACTCCCCACCGCCCCGGTCACATGACAGAGGAACCCGCCAACTCCCCACCGCCCCGGTCACATGACAGAGGAACCCGCCAACTCCCCACCGCCCCGGTCACATGACAGAGGAACCCGCCAACTCCCCACCGCCCCGGTCACATGACAGAGGAACCCGCCAACTCCCCACCGCCCCGGTCACATGACAGAGGAACCCGCCAACTCCCCACCGCCCCGGTCACATGACAGAGGAACCCGCCAACTCCCCACCGCCCCGGTCACATGACAGAGGAACCCGCCAACTCCCCACCGCCCCGGTCACATGACAGAGGAACCCGCCAACTCCCCACCGCCCCGGTCACATGACAGAGGAACCCGCCAACTCCCCACCGCCCCGGTCACATGACAGAGGAACCCGCCAACTCCCCACCGCCCCGGTCACATGACAGAGGAACCCGCCAACTCCCCACCGCCCCGGTCACATGACAGAGGAACCCGCCAACTCCCCACCGCCCCGGTCACATGACAGAGGAACCCGCCAACTCCCCACCGCCCCGGTCACATGACAGAGGAACCCGCCAACTCCCCACCGCCCCGGTCACATGACAGAGGAACCCGCCAACTCCCCACCGCCCCGGTCACATGACAGAGGAACCCGCCAACTCCCCACCGCCCCGGTCACATGACAGAGGAACCCGCCAACTCCCCACCGCCCCGGTCACATGACAGAGGAACCCGCCAACTCCCCACCGCCCCGGTCACATGACAGAGGAACCCGCCAACTCCCCACCGCCCCGGTCACATGACAGAGGAACCCGCCAACTCCCCACCGCCCCGGTCACATGACAGAGGAACCCGCCAACTCCCCACCGCCCCGGTCACATGACAGAGGAACCCGCCAACTCCCCACCGCCCCGGTCACATGACAGAGGAACCCGCCAACTCCCCACCGCCCCGGTCACATGACAGAGGAACCCGC
Source organism: Nanorana parkeri (assembly GCF_000935625.1). Taxonomy (NCBI): domain Eukaryota; kingdom Metazoa; phylum Chordata; class Amphibia; order Anura; family Dicroglossidae; genus Nanorana; species Nanorana parkeri. The sequence goes on from NW_017310271.1 coordinate 13,200, forward strand.
CAACTCCCCACCGCCCCGGTCACATGACAGAGGAACCCGCCAACTCCCCACCGCCCCGGTCACATGACAGAGGAACCCGCCAACTCCCCACCGCCCCGGTCACATGACAGAGGAACCCGCCAACTCCCCACCGCCCCGGTCACATGACAGAGGAACCCGCCAACTCCCCACCGCCCCGGTCACATGACAGAGGAACCCGCTAACTCCCCCACCGCCGCGGTCACATGACAGAGGAACCCGCTAACTCCCCCACCGCCCCGGTCACATGACAGAGGAACCCGCTAACTCCCCCACCGCCGCGGTCACATGACAGAGGAACCCGCTAACTCCCCCACCGCCCCGGTCACATGACAGAGGAACCCGCTAACTCCCCCACCGCCGCGGTCACATGACAGAGGAACCCGCTAACTCCCCCACCGCCGCGGTCACATGACAGAGGAACCCGCTAACTCCCCCACCGCCGCGGTCACATGACCAGATAAAACCGCTGTGCAAGGGGGAAGACATTTCCTGCACACAGCTGACTTCCTGTCCAGCTCTCACCTGTGGGGACAATGGCGGCTCTCCTGGCAGGGGGATGAGTGAAATGGAGAGTTTGCCTGCCGACATTTTGGGGAACTGGAGTCAATGGGGAAGGTGAAGTTGAAAAATGGACCCTTGCAGTCAGTCTTGCCCCATCCCGCCAGGAGGGTGAAGGGTTCGTATTTCTCCAGGGGGTGGAATAAAGAAGATACACTCACCCGGGAAGATCCTCGGTCCGGGCGGTCACCGCTCACCTCTCCCCCCCTCCGCTCTGTGTGGTATGTCCTCACATGTAATAGACCTGTATGGACGTGATGTCACGTGAGGTCCTTAGACTACCGGAGGCGGGGGGAGAAGAGGCTGCGGGACCAGTCTAGCAGCCAGGGGGGGGGGCCGGGGGTT
>NW_017310271.1:14436-15852 GCF_000935625.1 Nanorana parkeri
CGGGGGTGGAGGGGGAGATGGACGGCCGGGGTTCATTTGTACCATTTCCGGTTCTTGAAGGCGGTCGCAGATGATTTTTGAGGTGCGACGGCTTCGGATCGTTTTATTCTCATTTTTGTTCTGCAGCAAAAAAAAAAGAACAATCTGCACAAAAATAGTACATTCCACGTCTGTGTGTGGGAGCCCCTCAACTGGGAACCACTGAACTGGGAACCCCTGAACCGGGAGCTACTCAACTGGGAACCCCTGAACTGGGAACCACTGAACTGGGAACCCCTGAACTGGGAACCACTGAACTGGGAACCCCTGAACCGGGAGCTACTCAACTGGGAACCACTGAACTGGGAACCCCTGAACTGGGAACCCCTGAACTGGGAACCCCTGAACTGGGAGCCCCTTAACTGGGAGCTCCTCAACTGGGAACCCCTGAACTGGGAACCCCTGAACTGGGAGCTCCTCAACTGGGAACCACTGAACTGGGAACCCCTGAACGGGGAGCTACTCAACTGGGAACCCCTCAACTGGGAACTCCTCAACTGGGAGCTCCTCAACTGGGAACCACTGAATTGGGAACCCCTGAACTGGGAGCTCCTCAACTGGGAACCCCTTAACTGGGAGCTCCTCAACTGGGAACCCCCTTAACTGGGAGCTCCTCAACTGGGAACCCCTTAACTGGGAGCTCCTCAACTGGGAACCCCTGAACTGGGAGCTCCTCAACTGGGAACCCCTGAACTGGGAGCTCCTCAACTGGGAACCCCTGAACTGGGAGCTCCTCAACTGGGAACCCCTCAACTGGGAACCCCTCAACTGGGAGCCGCTCAACTGGGAACCCCTGAACTGGGAGCTACTCAACTGGGAACCACTGAACTGGGAGTTATTCGGATCCCGAATGATCCGAATAACCAAACGGCGTTCTGACCGGAAAAATGTGGAAACCAAACAAATGATTTGCCGTCTTGGGAGGGTCAGGTGACCACACGGGGAGATCGGTGACAACGGCGGATGGGGATGATGGATGAGCGGAGTCTGGGGAATCGCCGGCCGCGGCCTCTCCATTACTCGCGGCGGATGGAAATGTCACATCCAATACAGGGAATGTTCTCAGCTGCGGCGGCTCCGGCCTTCGTCTCCGCGGAACATTCCGGAGCGCCGCTTCATCTTCATACAACGGAAGGCGCGCCGGCCGATCATCTCTGGACACTTCACCCGCTGAAATCCTTCAACATGACCTCCCGTGTCATCCGCTGACCCACTTCCAGGTTGTTGGACATTTTCCATGTTTTTCTTCGAGAGAATTTCATCTTCTGTGCAGCGGGATGGCTGTGATGTAGCCTCAAGCTCTGTGCGGACACCGGGGAGAGGCAATGAGCCAGAGGATGATGGAAGTCCCGACTGCAGGCGGAGCACCGGGAATGA
>NW_017310271.1:17414-18323 GCF_000935625.1 Nanorana parkeri
CCCCTTAACTGGGAGCTCCTCAACTGGGAACCCCTGAACTGGGAGCTCCTCAACTGGGAACCCCTGAACTGGGAGCTCCTCAACTGGGAACCCCTGAACTGGGAGCTCCTCAACTGGGAACCCCTCAACTGGGAACCCCTTAACTGGGAGCTCCTCAACTGGGAACCCCCTTAACTGGGAGCTCCTCAACTGGGAACCCCTGAACTGGGAGCTCCTCAACTGGGAACCCCTGAACTGGGAGCTCCTCAACTGGGAACCCCTCAACTGGGAACCCCTCAACTGGGAGCCGCTCAACTGGGAACCCCTGAACTGGGAGCTACTCAACTGGGAACCACTGAACTGGGAGTTATTCGGATCCCGAATGATCCGAATAACCAAACGGCGTTCTGACCGGAAAAATGTGGAAACCAAACAAATGATTTGCCGTCTTGGGAGGGTCAGGTGACCACACGGGGAGATCGGTGACAACGGCGGATGGGGATGATGGATGAGCGGAGTCTGGGGAATCGCCGGCCGCGGCCTCTCCATTACTCGCGGCGGATGGAAATGTCACATCCAATACAGGGAATGTTCTCAGCTGCGGCGGCTCCGGCCTTCGTCTCCGCGGAACATTCCGGAGCGCCGCTTCATCTTCATACAACGGAAGGCGCGCCGGCCGATCATCTCTGGACACTTCACCCGCTGAAATCCTTCAACATGACCTCCCGTGTCATCCGCTGACCCACTTCCAGGTTGTTGGACATTTTCCATGTTTTTCTTCGAGAGAATTTCATCTTCTGTGCAGCGGGATGGCTGTGATGTAGCCTCAAGCTCTGTGCGGACACCGGGGAGAGGCAATGAGCCAGAGGATGATGGAAGTCCCGACTGCAGGCGGAGCACCGGGAATGACCTTTGATATTGTCACCTTTC
>NW_017310271.1:18543-19537 GCF_000935625.1 Nanorana parkeri
TAAAGTTCTTTAGACAAGGAGAGAAAATCCGACGCGTTTCGGGGGCTTTGTGCCGCTTCCTCGGGGCCCCGGAGATGTGAGATTCACCATTCCAGCAGAGGACAGAAATAGTCACATGACCGAGAGCTACGCTCGCTCATTTACCTGCCCATCCCCCTTCACAGTTAGGGGGCGACTAGAACGTTCCGCATCACCACCCCGGCCCTGAAGATGCAGCACCCCAACACAAGCTGGTTTATTCACTTCCTGTCTCCAGAATCCCCGATTCTGCTGGGCTGTCGCTCTTCTCCCCCCCCACCGTCACACTAATGGAAGAATCCAACCCGGTGTGACTGGACAGGCTCCTGAAGTATTCATTGTGTGCAGGCAACGTGTTCAGACTTGAGGGAATGTATACTTCAAGAGCCTGCGAGGACAGAATGCCAGACATTGACAGAGTGAGGTGAAATCACCACAAGGGCGACCCTGACTGCAGCTCACAGGGGGGGAGGGAGGCAGCCTCAGCAGTGGTGAAACTACAAATCCCATTGTCCCTCTGCCTCTGGGAGCCACACCTGTGGCGGTCAGTCTTGCAATGCCTCATGGGACTTGTAGTTCCGCAACAGCTGGAGTGCCGAGGTTGCCCCGTCCTGGGGTAGGGGGACCTTTCCCTTCTCTGTGGGGTCAGGGGAAGGGTCACACAGCCACACCGGATGATTTCCAGCATGCTGGATAATACACAATGGCGCGTCGATCCCTCGGGTCGGATACATTTCGGGTTCTGGAATTGAGAGACGACCTCCATGTTGTACACACGCGTGTGATGGCGGCGGAGTGACCGCCCAATGGGGTGACGTCTGGACATTTGTGATTCAGGAAAACACAAGTTTGATTTTTGTGTATCGATTTATTGTCAGATTATTGAACAATCCGCCGACCAATCAGGACGGAGCATCATCGTCATGTGATCAAGACTCGAACAGCAATTCCCCAGCCATGTGAGAGGATACAGGAT
>NW_017310271.1:19557-20657 GCF_000935625.1 Nanorana parkeri
AGTGAGAACTGGGAAGTGTCATTCATTGGCGTCATGTGATCAGTGTACAGAATTCTATGAGGCAGCAAAAAATGTCCAGGAAAGGGGTCCAATCACAGCCTTTGTCCTTGTCTGCACTGGAGGTGGGCGGTCTTCTCTAAGGAGGTGGGCGGTCTTCTCTAAGGAGGTGGGCGGTCTTCTCTAAGGGGCAAGTGAGAGTAAGTTGTGGGTGTCACAGTGAGAGGAAGTTTTGGGTGTCACAGTGAAAGGAAGTTGTGGGTGTCACAGGGAGAGGAAGTGGTGGGTGTCACAGGGAGAGGAAGTTGCGGGTGTCACAGGGAGAGGAAGTTGCGGGTGTCACAGGGAGAGGAAGTTGTGGGTGTCACAGTGAGAGGAAGTTGTGGGTGTCACAGGGAGAGGAAGTTGCAGGTGTCAGAGGGAGAGGAAGTTGTGGGTGTCACAGTGAGAGGAAGTTGTGGGTGTCACAGGGAGAGGAAGTTGTGGGTGTCACAGGGAGAGGAAGTTGCGGGTGTCACAGGGAGAGGAAGTTGCGGGTGTCACAGGGAGAGGAAGTTGTGGGTGTCACAGGGAGAGGAAGTTGCGGGTGTCAGTGAGAGGAAGTTGTGGGTGTCACAGGGAGAGGAAGTAAAGGAAAATCTCCCCAATGGGGTCACAGACAGAAATAAAAACCTGACAGAAGTTTTAGCTCCTCCTCTTATATAATGTACGAGGACACGGCCCGGGGAGGTGATGGCCCAGGCGAGCTTACAGCAACGACATTGGCACTCCCAGGGCTGGTACTCCCAGGCTACAGGGGGGGCAGTTGGTGAGATCTCCCGGCGGCTGCGGCGAGCCCTCGGACCTCCTCGTACGTCTCCTGGAAGGACAAGGATGCCGTTGTGCCTAAATCACGACCCTCAACCAGCACCCTTCACTGCACAGCCAGTAGCCGACCCCGAACGCGGCGTGGAGGGGCTCGGTGAAGGTGGCGGTGAAGGTGTGGAGGAGGCGGATGGGGTCGGAGAGTTCATAGAAGGAGACCCGGCCGGCCTCGTAGTCCAGGCAGATCCTGAACGTGGTGGAGGAGAAGCGGTGGGGCGCGGTGGTAACGTTGCCGTCGT
>NW_017310271.1:23451-25599 GCF_000935625.1 Nanorana parkeri
GAGAGGAAGTTGTGGGTGTCACAGGGAGAGGAAGTTGTGGGTGTCACAGGGAGAGGAAGTTGCGGGTGTCACAGGGAGAGGAAGTTGCGGGTGTCACAGGGAGAGGAAGTTGTGGGTGTCACAGGGAGAGGAAGTTGCGGGTGTCAGTGAGAGGAAGTTGTGGGTGTCACAGGGAGAGGAAGTAAAGGAAAATCTCCCCAATGGGGTCACAGACAGAAATAAAAACCTGACAGAAGTTTTAGCTCCTCCTCTTATATAATGTACGAGGACACGGCCCGGGGAGGTGATGGCCCAGGCGAGCTTACAGCAACGACATTGGCACTCCCAGGGCTGGTACTCCCAGGCTACAGGGGGGGCAGTTGGTGAGATCTCCCGGCGGCTGCGGCGAGCCCTCGGACCTCCTCGTACGTCTCCTGGAAGGACAAGGATGCCGTTGTGCCTAAATCACGACCCTCAACCAGCACCCTTCACTGCACAGCCAGTAGCCGACCCCGAACGCGGCGTGGAGGGGCTCGGTGAAGGTGGCGGTGAAGGTGTGGAGGAGGCGGATGGGGTCGGAGAGTTCATAGAAGGAGACCCGGCCGGCCTCGTAGTCCAGGCAGATCCTGAACGTGGTGGAGGAGAAGCGGTGGGGCGCGGTGGTAACGTTGCCGTCGTGCATCGCCGAGTATTGGTTCTGGTAGAGTTTCCGTAGACACCAGGATTTGCCGCTGTCCCCGATGTAGGACCGCTCACCCCGCCGCTCCACGCTCTGATAGGCCACCCCGATCCTCCAGTCCCCGGACTCGCTGGTCTCCACGTCCCAGGAGTGCTGACCCGAGGAGAACCTCCGAGAGCTCAGAACCTGGTTGTACTGGAACCGGACGGGGGTTTCCGGGCGCTTCTGGTACGCCGCCGACCACGTCAAGGTCTTCAGGTCGGGAGACACGCGGACATTATTGGCCGCCGTGGTGACGTCCAGGACGAGGTCCTCACACACATGGTCTGCGTCCAGAGTCCCGGAGACCAGACCCCGATACAGATCTTCCGCGGCCTCGTCCTCGGCGTTCCCCCAAACCTCCGGCTCATGGTCCAGTAGGACGGTGAGAGGATCGGCCTCATCACACAACCGGGCGACGCGACCGATCTTCCCGGTGAGATCCATCTTCTTCAATTCCAGCTGCCGGATCAGATCGGCCATCAGCAAGGAGGCCTGCTGCTCCCGGACGAGCCGCCGGTGTTCCCACAACCTGTGGATCTTCTTCTCGTTGTCCTCGCGCTCCGACGTCAGCTTCTGGAGGACTTCCCTCAGGTCCTCCTTCTTCTTCTCCGAGGCCTCCTCCAGGGACTCGGCTCGGTGGCCCCGGTGCTCACCGTCCAGCCTGCAGGACACACAGATACACGCCGAGTCCTCTCTGCAGAAATACTTCAGGACTTCCTTGTGAGCCGGACACTTCCTGTCCTCCCGGGTGGCCCCGTGCTCGGCTAGGATGTGTTCTGGTGCCGTGCTGTGGACTTGCAGGTGATCGGCACACAGAGAGGCCTCGCAGTGCAGACAGGACTTGAGCGCGGGCACGGCGGAGCGGATGCAGTACGTACAGTGGACTCCGCCGCCGGCGGCCTCTCTTCTCGGGGAGGATCGGTAATGTGTCACCACGTTGCACAGAGTTATGTTCTTCTGCAGAGCCGGACGTTGCGGGAAATGAGCTCGGCAGTCGGGGCAGCTGGGGACCCCAAACTGGGTGTCCAGGAAACGGAGGATACAGGCCCGGCAGAAGTTGTGACCGCACGGCAGAGTGACCGCGTCCGTGTACATCTCCAGGCAGATGGAGCAGTTCAGTTCCTCCGTCACAGACGCCATGGCTGAGGAACCGGAAGTGGTGAAAAAGAATTGGATCTGTAATCGGTGGAGGCCGCGATGTCATCACCCGGCAACACGTTCCGCGAGAGGCCAGCAATCCGCGTATGCTGCGGCGGAGGATTCAGATGAAGATTCCGGTTTGTTGTGATTGAGTGGTATCAAATCTTGGTGAGATATTAATAATAGGGCGGCGTCTGAATTATACTTGGATGTAATAGGCCACGCCTCCAGCCCATTACGGCAAATAATAAATAACAACCAGTATGGATTCGGTTCAGACGCCTGATAACGCGCCGCAAACCACTTCC
>NW_017310272.1:0-17145 GCF_000935625.1 Nanorana parkeri
GTCCTCGCCGGAGCACTCACTCCCCCTGCGGATATAGGATTCCTCAGAATCATTGGTGGCAGCAGTGTTAATGATTATGGCTCTTTCATCGGATTCATTGAGGGCCTGTTCACACCGCTGTACACACGGCACTGTGCTATTAACATGAGCTATCCTGCAACACACCTACCATGGATTACAGTGCAGCGGGTGTGCGTTGCGCTGCTATTCATTTGAATGGCACTCCAAAGGACCTCCCAGCCTCAATGTTCTCCCCTTCGTCGCAGCGTGCGGTACCGCAAAATCATGCATTGCAGTGTGGTAAAAAAATAGTGTTGGGGTTAGGGCGCCATTCAAATGAATTTTGTGAAAACGCGCCATAGTAGTGTGAACGGGCCCTTAAGGTATGCATTGTGCAACTTCCCCCAGGTCCCAGCATGAAGTAATTAGTAGCAAGTCCTAAGGTGCCCATACACTGCTCGATTCTCGTACGAGAAACGCGGGAAATCCCACGATCGTACGAGAATCGAGCAGTGTGAACGAAGACGTGCGACCGTTTCTACTGTACGGTCGTACGTCTTTTGTCGAACCCGCATGCTCGAAAACCCGCCGAGAATCGTACGATTGTTGGCGGGTTTCTAGCCTGCTCGTTCGACAGCTGCGGAACGGGCCGGTGTGTACACGCGCACACTGCCCGTTCTGCATTGCGGTCATCGGAAGCCCGCCCCTCAGCAGGGCGGGCTTTTGATGATCGCAAGTACGATCTGCCTGTCCAAGATGAGCAGATCGTATGAGCTTTTAATAAGCTTACGACCATCGCAAGACAAAAGTCTTGTGATGGTCGTAAGGTGTATGGGCACCTCTAGAAAGTAAATCCCAGAGGCGGCACCAGAAGACACGGCATGGTGTGCAGGTGTCAGTCTGTGCTTGATTGGCTGTTTGGTTCTTTAATATGTGTGGCACAAATGTTTGGCTTAAGGTCTCACTAAAGCAGCGTAGGAGAGAATAGCGCACAAGTGACAGTATGAGACTTTGGTATAAATAGCAGAAAACAATAGGTCCCCCTGCACTCCTTACAGCGCTTCCGGTCCAAGTAGCAATAGTGGTGCACACAGTGACAATCACGGATGGCGCCGTGCACAACAGTCAATGAAGGATAGAAATCACCAGCACTCAGCAAATTAAATTCCAAAAAATGTTTATTTGGAATAAACGTCACACATATCACATAATCCAATCCAACGTTTCGGGACCACGCAGGGTCCCTTCATCAGGGCACATATGTGATGTAGTCTGCGCCCCCTCCCCCGCCTGACACCCCTGCCTTGTTTTTAGGGCTTCACTGCCCCTCCTACGGGCCTGTCTAATTTACCTGTCCCTAATCATGTAGCTGAGATACATGTACAGGATTTGATCTTTGGGTTTGTCCTCTTGGAGGAGTTCTTAGAACACAAAAGAGGGAGAGATGGAATGGAAAAAGATGTGACGTATGGTGAATATTTATGTATTTATTATTGGTATTTATACAGTGCCGACAATTTACACAGCTCTGCACATTCACATCAGTCCTCGCCCTCAAGGAGCTTCCAATCTAAGGTCCCTGTCATCACACACATACGGGGCCGATTTAGACTGGATCCAATGCACCTTCCAGCACGACTTTGGAGGGTGGGAGGAAACGCACGCAAGCACAGGGAGAACATGCAAACTCCATGCAGATAGTGACCTGCCTGATATTTGAACCAGGGACCCCCAGTGCTGCAAGTAAGTGCTCACCACTATGCCACTGTGAATAAATATGTTATTGATTATGGTGAATAAATTGAGTTGTGATCACTACACCTGAATGGGTTAAACATGGATTATGAGCGATATGAATTCCTGTGACAGATGAAATGTGGTAAATAAACCTTCATTGCATCTATTTTGGTTCTGTGGCTTCCTTAAGGTTTTGTGTCTATGTAAATATTTCCATATATTATCTTCTTTTAAAAAAAATATTTCTCTGTAAAACAAATGTGTTTTATTGTTATATCTACACTGAGTGGCCAGTTTATTATGACCACCTGACGTTTGTAGGCAAATTAGCTATAATTTTGTGCTGAAGTTGCTAGAGGGCCGGACCATTATAAATAGGGAAGCAGGTTGGTTACCACGACAGTAGAAGGGATTTGTTTCTTAAGATTCGGGGAAACAACGTGATTTAACAGCTGTGGCAGTGCATGGCAATGCCACTGCGTTATCTCCATTCCTGTGTCCAGAATCTGAGTGGCCAGCGCATGCTGATGGCACAGGTGTGCGCAGCCTTTAAATTAAAGTTGTTGGGAAGGGTTCAAGACTCCACCTGGGAGACAGGAAAGCTCCACCCAGGAGACAGAGTGGAGTCCAGTGCACCAGGGTGCTGTGGATTGAGAAGAACCCCCAGTGTGCAGGTTAGCACATGACTGAGGCTGTCTGGAGGAACAGACAGTGGCCTGAGGTCTAAGGCCAGAGCAGCGGTGCTGCCAATGCAAAGCCAGGAGGCTGGATGGGCAGGTGCTGCCATGAGATGCTAAAGAACCCCTGCGAGGGTAATTGTTCTGTTTTGTGGACTTTCGTTTAATAAAAGTGGGTAGGGAAGCCCTTGAATGAAGATTACAGCGAGTGGATGCGTCCTTTAGGTGCTACTATTTTTGGCGCTAATCCCCACACAGCCTTTGAATGTGGGATGATTGTTGGCGCTCGGAGCCATGGAGCGAGTATCAGCAAAACAGCAGAATTTGTTAAATGTTCAAGAGGGGCTCATTGTTAAAGTGTTTAAAGACTGGACTGTCAGCCGAAAATCTGGGTCTGAACGTGCGAATTGTGGCCGCCAGCGACTAGCCAATGTTAGGGCAGAACGGGGGAGGGGCAAGACTGGTACAAGACAACAGAAGGGCAACAGTGCAATGTCAGATTCCTCGCATCACCTTTCATCATCTCGTGGCCCAAAGAAGTACTGATGGGGTGGTCATAATAATCTGGCCACTCAGTGTGTATATCTATATATCTATATATATAGATTTTTTTTTATGTGTTCATTTATTTTCCTAATACAGACAGCATTTGCCTTCATATGTCTTTTGCCATCTTGATCTCAATTTCATGTATAGTGACACATGTATGTCATCTGAGGTTTCAGATTCTTCCTCAGGGGGAACAGTATCTGTTTTAGGTGGACTCCTGTAGGGTGAACAGTCACCTATTGATTGCCGTGACAAGCTTTTCCCATGCAGTGGATCGGGTCTTGCCACAAGGCCGAAGCTTAGCTGTTGTCTCCTGTGCAGCTGAGACATGAAGTACTGCGAGTACAGCGCTTCCTGTCTCACGGATCACACAGAGCAGATCAGAGAATAGACCTTCTCCGCTCTGTTTCCCGCTCTTCATCCTGAAATCATTGCTGTCGTCCCAGAAGGGTGGGAGACTCCGAAAACCACGGTGTGGAGGGGGTGGACCGGCAGGGGGACGGACGGCTGCTACAAGTGATCTGGCAGGCAGTACAGCCGTCCAGATCACTTGTACAAAACAAGCAGGAGCTTCCCCGCAGCATGTCCCGGGCAACATATAATAGGAATTCTGCACCCCTGAGGCTGAGAAAAGCCCAAGCGCCAGGACAAAATTCTAGTTGTCTTGGCGACCTGGCGACTGGGATTTGACAAGCCCTGGAGTAAAGGGCCCCCCGACCTAATGATACTTCCCTCTCCAGCAATCTCCCGCCACTTCTGCCTCTGTTCCACCCACACCAAAATAATATTTGGTGTTGAATACTGGAGGAAGTGTTCATGTCAGCCACTTCCATCATATGACACTGCTAGGGCCACTTACCTCATGCACTGTCACATGGGAGGAAGTCACATGTTTCGCCATATTTGGAAGCCCTGGGTATATTGCCTCAGCTGAGGTGGTGGGAAAGTGCTGGTGAGATGAGTATCAGTGGGCTAGAGGGGACCCCATACACAGTCATTGTCACTTTACTCTGAAAAGGAAAAGTGAAAGGTTCTCTTTAAACCCACTCGGGTACCAACCAACCCTATAGATTGCAAACAAAGGACTCACATGGCTCAGAATCATGTGACAAAAGGCTGCTGTCCTACATGGAAGCTCTGCTGAACCTGGTTGCAATAAATTATATTTAGTTATATAAAACTACAGCCAGCGTTTGCCTTTTTACCCCAGAGGAACCCCTAAAATAGAGTTCAGGTTTCGAGGAACCCTTACTAAAACCAATTTATTGGGGGGTCATTTGGAAAAAGACCCGTACATTGATGGCCAGTAGGAAGCATATAACCCTTACATTGATGGCCAGTAGGAAGAATGTAACCCTTACAGTGGCGGTCAGTAGGAAGAATGTAACCCCTACAGTGGTGGTCAGTAGGAAGAATGTAACCCTTACAGTGTCGGTCAGTAGGAAGAATGTAACCTTTACATTGATGGCCAGTAGGAAGCATGTAACCCTTACAGTGGTGGCCAGTAGGAAGAATGTAACCCTTACAGTGACGGTCAGTAGGAAGAATGTAACCCTTACAGTGGCGGTCAGTAGGAAGAATGTAACCTTAAAGATTTTGCTGTTGTACTGTATAAAGCTCTTTACAGTGATGGTTAGTAGGAAGAATGTAACCCTTACAGTGACTGTCAGTAGGAAGAATGTAACCCTTACAGTGGTGGTTAGTAGGAAGAATGTAACCCTTACAGTGGCGGTCAGTAGGAAGAATGTAACCCTTACAGTGGCGGTCAGTAGGAAGAATGTAACCCTTACAGTGGTGGTCAGTAGGAAGAAGGTAACCCTTACAGTGGCGGTCAGTAGGAAGAATGTAACCCTTACAGTGGTGGTCAGTAGGAAGAATGTAACCCTTACAGTGGCGGTCAGTTTGAAGAATGTAACCCTTACAGTGGCGGTCAGTAGGAACAGAAAGCTTGACAGATAATTGGTGTCATGCTGCTGGCCTTGCTGAGTGGTGTTGGCTCTGGAGCTATACAGGCACCATGTAATGGGTCAGTCTATCAGCCACAGATCAAGGAACCATTAGCAACCTCTGGAGGGACTCTAGGGCTCCACGGAACCCTGGCTGAGACTGGCTGGACTACAGGCTAATTGAGAAGACGAGCAATATTGCAATGTTCTCTGGATAACAGGAGTTCTCTAAAGAACCCGTCACACTATTGCATTGTGGTTGATGTGCGACAATACAGGTTACATGTGTTGGTTCAATGCGGTGCCATTTTTTCTGATGGATGTGTGTTGCAGCGCAGTGCAATGTATGGCAATGCGCTAACATGTTGGCCATAGTACAGAAGCTGAATGGAGATTGTATTGTACTTCTCAGATTGGCTACAGCTGCACTGCTCTTGTTCTCCAAAAGGTTTTTCATGCTTTCAGAGGTAATACCCACCCTCTGCTTTTCACCACTGAGGAAAGGCATACCTTCCAACCGGACACATTATAGTGCAAGGTATGTAGGCAAGGGACAAGCCCCGCCACGACTCCAATCACACAAACCATGCTTAATAATACGGAAAAAATGGATAAAGCCATAAGTATTTTTTTTACAGCTTTCACCTTATACTGGCTTTTTCAGAAAACCAATACAATTATATAGACGTTGAATGAAAGGTTTAGTGTGGTACTAGTGGTAGTACTTTTTTAAGAGAGGTATGTACATTAAACCAGAAGGACATAGATGGCAAATGTCCCAGATTTTCCAGCTCTGTCCTGCATCTTGGCCCTCTGCCCCATCCACGCTTTATCCCAGGGCCTCTGTCCCACCCATACTGTATCCTGGGGCCGCTGTCCTACCCATACTGTATCCTGGGGCCTCTGTCCTACCCATACTGTATCCTGGGGCCTCTGTCCCACCCATACTGTATCCTGGGGCCTCTGTCCTACCATTTTGTATCCTGGTGCCTCTTTTTTTTCTTTAAACTTTATTGAAATGTCACATTCAGAGCTTTGGTGTGTGGAAATGGATGAACAGCAAAAAGTTTCCCAGCCCACTCACCAGCCAGCATGCAAAAAAAACCTGTCCAACCTTTAAGGTTAAAAACACAGGTTTTAGATACATGTCTTCTTCAGAATATGGGAAAGCCGCACTGCCTCGTCAAGGCCCCTTTCTAACCTATGAGAGTCTCCATCTTGGAGCACATGTAGCAAAAGATTTTGCTGTTGTACTGTATAAAGCTCTTCCATGTGCACCTTGCATTAAAGCTGGGTATGAGTTGATGAGTGCGTTTGCCATTTGTTTTGCTTGGAAATGGATGAAGACTTGCGATACAGCGCGGAAAACTGCAGACATGCTGGATTTTTTGGCTCCCCTTTGCTCCAAACCTCTCCACTCATTGTTGGGTGGATGGGACAGATAGGAAGCAATGGTTGTCTATGTGTACTTCCAGAGCTCAGGGTTGCTGAGGTGCAGAGAAACTCATATACCGTGTTTCCCCGAAAGTAAGACCTACCCCGAAAATAAGACCTAGCACTATCTTCAGGGATTTCCGTAATATAAGACCTACCCCGAAAATAAGACCTAGTTCGGTGGTAGATCTCATAATCGGGGTTTCACTGTCTTATTTCACTAACTCTTTAGTGCTCCCTTTTTCTACCTAGAATGATCTGGTTAGCTATAATGTTACCTTCTAGGTCTACCAGTTGTTAGGGTTTCACAACCTGTATTAAGTTTGGATCCTGTTCTCTGCGATCCTCATGAGATAAATTAAAGCTGAAGCCGTGGAACAATTTCTGGAAAGAGGGTGACATGCTGTATGCTCTCTGTCTGCTGTTGGTGGTCAGCATACGTATGTCAGTATCAAGATAAGTGCTTATATTATCGGGCTGCAAAGAGATAATGAATGAAATATATCAGTTAATACAGAACATACCAAACAGGAGCTGAATTTCCAGATGGGACACTACACTACATAACACTCCATAATAAAAAAATATTATGGTTCCTCTATATACTTATAATAACATAAATAGTAATAAGACACGAGTGTTATGTATCTGTGTCTCCTGTATGTGCGCACACTATAATCATTCTAATTGGTATAGACTTACAGGTGGTATCTTAAATGGTGGTTTGGCTTTTCCTCTCTCCATCTTCTTCCAGTTTATTGGACTGAAGAACGGATGTTCTCGCAGCTTTTTCACAGCCTTCCTACGCTCTACCTGACTTTTTAAAAGAAGCTGTAACAAAGAAGATGTGAAAATTAATACAACGTCGATCATAACAGAAAATGATACATCGGTCAGTTTAATGTCGGCTTTCTCTAATAAAACCAACACGGAGTACAGAAATCACAGTTCTATGAATATCTACACTCACTCGCTCAATTACATCTCGGAGGTCAGGATCGATGTCACTCGGATAGAAGGACTCCCTAGATGTGACATAATCACGATGTTTTCTAGTGGCCATCTCAAATAGAATGATTCCCAATGAATAGTAGTCAGCTGTACCGTTATAAGGCTTTGAGAACAGGACCTAATAAAAATAGAGAGTAAGGGTTAGTACACTGACTTTCCTGTATTGAAACCTAACAAGCAAAGGGGAACTGTGAAATAAAGTTCATGATCAGCCATACACAGAGCAGTGACATGGTTGGTAGGAGAGACAGGCCACAGTGTCACCCCCTTCAATTTTTAGGCCTTGTGTCACTACCATTGGGACTCTGCTTCCTTTATCTCCCAAATTCTTGTTCTTTAAGGACAATGATATGGCTGATAAACATTTAAAAATAAAGATGGGGTGGCGAAGGGGCAACAGAAGGTCAGTCTTTTTCCTTACCTCAGGAGCCGTATAGCCTGCAGTACCAACATAACCTTTAACCTTTTTGTATCCAAATATATTGACTTTAGATAGGCCAAAGTCTGCGATTCTGACATGTCCGGAGCGGTCCAGCAGAATGTTCTCCGACTTTAGGTCTCTGTAAAATAAAAGGAGAGAGTGAGTTTAGCAAATCCAATATTTTAAAAATGTGTTCCCCTGATACTAATCATTCAGTTATTGAGTCATGAGTGGTGCAGGCGATCTAACCCATTGCCACCCATCTAAAACTGAACTATCAGTATGAGGTGACTCAGTGTTGTCTCTTCTACTGGTGTATGGGGGATGGAACTGGCAGGGGGCAACTTATGCACCCCCAACCACAAGTAAAACACCGATGTTGGGTGGGCTGGATGAGACTGTGATGAGAAAACTTACCTGTGAATGATGCCGAGGTTGTGCAGATATTGCAACCCACAGAAAATCTCTGCACAGATAAATCTGAAAAGGAAGGAGAAAAGATGGATCAGTATCACGAATATGTAAATAATTGATTAGAACAAATGATTAGCTGTCACCCTTTGCTTAGAAAGTGATCCTTACCTGATGGTATCAGTTGGTAATGGGCCACAATACCGTATTAGGTTCTTCAATTCTCCACCTCTCAAGAACTCCATTACGTAGAAGAGATCGTCCTGTGACAGACAAAGAGCAATATACAGGTTACAATGCAGATATTGACTATTCTAGAACTACTTCTACAGACTTCTCATCTCTTCTATGAAGAGTTCTGCTTTCCATAACAGGGGAGAGTTAGTAGGATAAGTATTTGGAACAAAATATACCAGGTAAAGTGGACATAAAGTTTGTGTTTTGGAGGAAATGCAGCAACATTGGGATTTCTGGAGCTGATGGGCAGTTTAGAAGCTTAAAGCATATCTAAGCCCAGGAACACATAATGTCATTTATTGCAGCCTGCCCTTACATAGATGTGGTGGCTGCTTCAGCTTTATTTCCTTAATGTACACCTGGTGATCCTGCCACTAACACACTTCCTGTCCTAGGGTGACATTGCTCACTTACTGTATTGTATCCTTTGAGGAACTATGTTGTCACCCTAGGATAGTAAGGGGTCTATTTATAAACAATTTAGAGACATTTGCCCTGTGACTCTCTGTGAACATTTGCACTGTGCAGAGACAAAAATAAATGTTCTTTTCAGGTTGAATGTATTGTAATATTGCTTTGTAGCCACTAGATGGAGCTGAAGAGCATAGGAAATAAATACTTATTTCCTATGCTCATCCATCTAGTGGCCATAATGCAGTGTTTTCTGAATGTAAAATTGGAGTTTAAGAAGGGAATACAGATGGGATTTTATGAGTGGATGATAGAAAGTATTGCGGCACTTACCTCTGTTTGGAAGGTTCCATAAGCGTGTGTACAAATTGGACTCTTTGCAACCTTCTCGAGAACTTGTCTTTCTATAAGGGCAGTAGAGCGATTTAATGTTCTCTTTCTCACCACCTTCACTGCTACTTTCTTGCCAGAGGCAACATGGGAGGCAAGGGCGACCTAAAAATAAAAAGACGCAGTGTAAGGACACAAATATATAGCAGGTAATGCGGCACCTCTGGGTCTCCAGCAGCACCGCCCAGCCTGGCTACAATTGCTAGTCTTAGCTTGATAACACTAGTCTGCAGAGCCTGACCTCAGCAGCAGTCCTGCTTCTCATAAATCTCTGATTACTGACCTTTCCGAAACTTCCTTGGCCAAGTAGTTTTTTAAAGATGAAGCTGGTGAGGTTAAAACCAGCAGTGGCATCGTGTCCAGTGCTAGTGGACGGCAATGCCTCGCTGATCACCTCCCCTGCTTCACCCACCACCTTCTTCTTCTGATTGGACATCTCACTGATTATGTCGCTGACTATCCCGCCGACTTTTTCGCTGACCACCTCATCAACGACTTCTCTGACCACCTCGCTGACCGCTTTGGTGACTACTAGAAAAAGAGAAACCATGACATGTAATTAGGTAACAGCAATAGGATCCCTACTCTACAAAACAAAGATTAATAATGGTGGAATACACTCAGTAAGGGGGTGTGGGTCAGACCTCTGCAGAGACACCACTGCTTCCCCCACAGAGAATAAGACCCCCACTCTGCAGCTGCTGGCAGGACACAGACTTTCCTGCTCAGGCTTTGGCTGCCATCTAAAGAAAGCAAACTATGAGGGGCTCATTTATCATGGAGAGCGTGTATTCCTGCGCAGTATGTATAAAACAGTGACAATGGCGTTATATTGTATGCCATTGTGCTGATCATTCTTACCATCCTTAGCGATCTTCATTCTCTTATTGGGTGGTGAAGATGAACTCTTATCTGATCTCGTCCTCTTTGGGGGGAATAGGCTGTAATATACGGTGTGCAGCAACATACTGGCCCCCACCAATACAGATCCAATACTCCTCTTTTTTGCTGGCTGGTCTTCCGCAGCAGATTGGCCGGATCTTGGGTCATCTCTCTTACGCTTTTGGTGTCCAATCTTCTCTCTCTCATCGGAACCCTTTTGTCCAAAATTCTTCCTCTTACTTTGGACTTCAGAGCTCCTCTGGTCGACACTTCGTCGCCTCTTCCCATTTTTTGGGCGTTCTTGAGGTGTCTCCACCTGTAAACCACCAGATGGTATGGCGGGCTGACCCAAATCCACCACAGAAGGTCCCTCTTGGATGTTATTCAGAGGGTCCTCCTCTCTCCTCCTTTTTGGGTCAGGCATAGAAATATGCTTTGTTTTCTGCTTACGCTTCATTATACGCAAATATAATGAATAACACACAGAACACAAAACCAGCAATGCTTCCACTATCACTAGCAAAAGCAAAGTGACCAGTGTGCCCACTCACCTCTATATAAAGGGCACTGCTCAGTGACATCATAGTGTGAGATTCCATACACCAATCAGATTGCGGCATTAAGATTGCTGCTGTCCATTGCCATCCGCAAGCACATTGCAGCATTGGGATTGCCACTGTCCATTGCCATCCACCAATCAGATTGCAGCATTGGGATTTCTGCTGTCAATTCCCAGAACAAGTGTGAATGTGTCAGCAGAGTGAAAACACCGGATCTCACGAAATACAGAAAACTTTCCCAATTCTGAGACATGGGAGGGGGGAGGGGGCATACAAACTGTCTGAAAATGTAACATCTGATTGGCTGCTCCAGGTGTGAAGTTTGTGTCATGTGACATTTGTAGGACTCTATAGGCTGAAAACACAAAGCTTCCCCCCCAGGATGTGACGTGTGATTTCTTTTATAAAGTGACAGTTATTTTCAGCTGAGTCAGGTGACATGTGACAGTTGCAGACACACGGCTGAGGATACAGAGACTTCTCCTGATGTGTCATCTTTAGCTTCAGTCCGTCTCGTAACTATTTTTGGTTTGGAGAGAAATTTTATAGACAAATAATGGGCGTTGCCATGGGAGCAAAATGTGCCCCTAGTGTGGCTAACGCCTTCATGTATAAGTGGCAATCGGAGGCTATTCTGGAGGAAAAAACTGTACATTTACTTTATTTTAAACGCTACACAGATGACATTTTCATGACCTGGAAAGGTAACAGGGCTGACCTAGATTTTTTTCTGAGTTATGTCAATTCGAATGACAAAAACATTAAGTTAACTTACAACATTCAGTCTAAAGTCATCCAGTTCTTGGATTTGGAAATGTATGCAGAGGGTGGTAGATAGGCTGTTGTCCAGAACCCACTTTAAAGAGACTGACAGGAATAGTTACATTCCTTCTGTCAGTTGCCATCATCCTACTTGGCTTCGCAATATTCCTAGAGGTCAGATCATGCGGATCAGGAGAAATTGCCATAGTGAGGTTGATTTCAGAGTTCAATCAGAAATGATCAAAAAGGGGTTTGCTCATAAAGGTTATCAGGAAATGTTTTTGGAGAAAGAAATCCAGAAGGTGGCAGAATTAGAAAGAAATACCATTATTGTTAATAAGGTTGATGTTAGTAATAGAGACCCACCTGTTGCCTTATTTCTAGATTTTAATGCCCAATATAGGGATGTGGAGAGAACCATTGCTAGACATTGGAAGATTTAATTGCTAGATGAATCACTGAAAAAAATACTTCCGTCTAAACCCAAATTTGTCTACAGAAAAGCTCGTGCCATCAAATAAATTATAGCCAGGGGTGTTGTGGACCCCCCTAGGAACAGGAACCCAGTTACATTTCTTGACGCTGTTGGTTTTTTACGCTTGCAGGCATTGTTACGCATGCAGACATGTACCTAATAATTTGAAGTGCAGAAAATCTTTTCAGCTGCATGCCAGTAATATTCAAGTAGACATTAAGCTGGCCCTTACAATTTATCTGCAGATTTTCTGTGGTCAGATGGAAAAGGTGCAACAGATTCCTCCATCTACACTTAACTGTGTGGATGGAGTAATCTCCACCTGGGCCAATCTGTTGCACTTTTTCCATCTGACCACAGAAAATCTGCAGATAAATTGTAAGGTGTATGGGCACCTTTAGAGAGTTTATTTCATGCGATACAGAGGGCGTAATATACACTGAGTGGCCAGATTATTATGACCACCTGACGTTTGTAGGCAAATTAGCTATAATTAGCTATAATTTCGTGGTGAAGTTGCTAGAGGGCCAGACCATTATAAATAGGGAAGCGGGTTGTTTACCACGACAGTAGAAGTGATTTGTTTCTGAAGATACGGGGAAACAACGCGATTTAACAGCCTTTGAACGTGGGATGATTGTTGGCGCTCGGAGCCATGGAGATTCTGTGGTCAGATGGAAAAGGTGCAACAGATTCCTCCATCTACACTTAACTGTGTGGATGGAGTAATCTCCACCTGGGCCAATCTGTTGCACTTTTTCCATCTGACCACAGAAAATCTGCAGATAAATTGTAAGGTGTATGGGCACCTTTAGAGAGTTTATTTCATGCGATACAGAGGGCGTAATATACACTGAGTGGCCAGATTATTATGACCACCTGACGTTTGTAGGTTAATTAGCTATAATTTGGCGCTGAAGTTGCTAGAGGGCCAGACCATTATAAATAGGGAAGCGGGTTGTTTACCACGACAGTAGAAGTGATTTGTTTCTGAAGATACGGGGAAACAACGCGATTTAACAGCCTTTGAACGTGGGATGATTGTTGGCGCTCGGAGCCATGGAGCGAGTATCAGCAAAACAGCAGAATTCGTTAAATGTTCAAGAGCAGCTGTTGTTAAAGTTTTTAAAGACTGGACTGTCAGCCGAAAATCTGGGTCTGAACGTGCGAATTGTGGCCGTCAGCGACTAGTCAATGTTAGGGCAGAACGGGGGAGGGGCAAGACTGGTACAAGACAACAGAAGGGCAACAGTGCCGTGTCAGATTCCTCGCATCACCTTTCATCATCTCGTGGAGTCACGAGGCGGCCCAACAAAGTCATCTCATGGAGTCATCTCGTGGCCCAACGAAGTACTGATGGGGTGGTCATAATAATCTGGCCACTCAGTGTATGACTTACAATGTCCCTGTGGGCTGCAGTATATTGGTCGCACCACCAAAAAAATTGTTATTAGAATTAAGGAACATGTGTATAATATCAAGTGGGGGTATAAAGATCACTTTGTTTCTAAACATTTTTTGGATGTACATCATAAAGATCCTGGTCTCCTACAGATTTGGGGAATAGAAAAAGTATGTAAACACTGGAGAGGGGGTAACTGGCAAAAAAGGAGACCCAATGGATCTTTAAAGCTGGTTCATTGAAACCTATGGACTGAATGCAGAATTTGATCTTAATTGCTTCATATCAAACACCTAAATTAGTTCCCGTTGTATTCCCCCCCTCCCCCTTCCTTTTCTATGCCTATGGTCACATTACCCTGAGGATATCTAGTCTTGTATGATCTTGGAAGCTAGGCAGGGAGAGGTCTGCTTGGTGCTCAACTTGTTTTCTGTCTCAGCACTCTTCAAAAGTATGAAAAATCTCGAGGCACCCACAGTCTAAAATTTAATGGATTTTAAGGGGGGACCCCATGCAAAAACATAAAAAAGTGGGGTTCGCCCTTCACATCAGATTACCCTCCTTCACATCAGAGCCCTCATTTTACATCAGGAGTCCCCCCCTTCATATCAGAAGCCCCCTTCACAACAGAGTCCTCAGTCACCCTTTATATCAGAACCATTTTGGGGTGATTTTGAGACACCCCTGAGGAAGTCAGGAGACACCCCAGGGTGCCATGGCACATTATTTGAGAAAGGCTGCAACCCTCTGGGGAGCAATCCTGATGGTTGTGATCTGGTGATATCTCATAGGAAAGAACCCATCGGTCACTAGGGTCACTGGCCCATCACTCCCTGCGGGGTGCTCTGGTGAAGATTAATGTGTTACTTAGATTACTTAGGTAAGCATGCATCACCTGCCACGGTTGTCTCCCATAACAATATGGCGTTCTCTTCTTCCTCCTGTGAAGCTGTACCTAGCATCTGGGAATCCAATCACCAAGCGCCAGCATTGCCACTTGGGGCAGGCAGAAGGCCCCATGTAAGCTCTGGCGCTGACCGTATACAGAGCATTTGTACACTGGGCTCCAGCAGGCAAATAAAGTGATTGGCTGCAAGGAAAGTTCTGGGGCTTTTGATGGAAGTGGTTGTGTCTACCAAAAGCATGAGTGTAACAAGTGGGGAAGGGCACTATCAGAACCCACTCCTAGGTCTAGAAGCCTAAGGCTCAGCAAGGTGTCCACCTACATTAAGATTAAGTTAAAGCCTATCTTTGGGGGAAGGGGGGGGGGTGGGATTACCCCTTCACTGTATGAGCTAACTGCTCTTTTATGTCTCGGGTACCTATGTTAAGGACCTTTACTTACCTATGCGCCGCTCACCCAGCAGCTCTCTCCCCTCTGCTCCTGCTGGTGGACTTCTTTCGGTGTCCTCCATATGATGTAGGGCTCTGCATTAGCTGTGATGACATCGGCGTGCCCCTGACTGCTGGAACCAAAGGTAGTTTTTTGACTTTCCCTGTAAAACCACAAAGCCCAGCATCATAGCTGCTGCTATAGGTCAATAGATGGCATTATAAAGCCTCAAGATCATTTTATAATAAAGCATATGTCTAAAAGCAAAGATTTACCAGGAAGAAGCTCCCGGGATTTCATTTACCTTCTCAAGTGTGTCAGAATGTTCATTCTGATGATGATGATGATGATTATTATTATTACATAGTATTTATATAGCGCCAACAGTTTGCGCAGCGCTTTACAATATAAGGAAGACATTACAATTACAATACAATTCAAGACAAGATGGTAAGGAGGGCCCTGCCCCTGAGGGCTTTCTGATACAAATAGGTCATTCTGATAAAAATAATGATAGGTCATTCTGATAAAAATAAACAGTTTTTAATTTATGAAAGCAGGCCGGAATCTGTAATTAAAGTAACATTAAAGTCAAAAAAATGTTTCCCTCCCCCAATGCTAATGTTAGCACTTACCTTAAATGATGTCTCCTAATCCGATCTTCCTCTTCTTTCCTGATGTTTTCATCTATCCCTCCAGCGGTGCGGCGGCTCTCCGATCCAGCGCTGACTCCTCTCTGCTTGCTGGCACTTCCGATCCAGCGGTGTCTGCATGCGGGTGCACGCGCCCATAGACTTACCTTGCATCTCTGCTCGTCTCCCGTGAGGAAATCCAAAATTGCTCATGGATGCTTAGCGGCCGCCCAAGCAGTTTCGAATTCTCGGGCGGGATCGTGCGGCGAAAACAAGGTAAGTTTAAACCGCTGTTAAAGCGTTTTTAAAAAAAAAAACGTTTTGCCTATATCTACTGCTTGCTAGCAGACTTGAATTCAATCCTGAAGCTAACAAGGACTAAATGGCTTAGTTAGATATACAGTTGTGTGAAAAAGTGTTGGCCCCCTTCCTGATTTTTCATTGTTTTGCACGTTTGTCTCACTTTAATGTTTCAGATCATCAAACAAATTTAAATATTAGTCAAAGATAACACAAGTAAACACAACATGCAGTTTTTAAAGGTAGGTTTTTATTATTAAGGGAAAACAAAATCCAAACCCACAGAGCCCCTTTTTGAAAAAGTCCATAGACGAAATGCGTCAAGGGAGGTACTGGTTCCGTCTCGAATGGCTAAGTGTTCCTACCGCTCGTTGCTTTCATGATCCTTGTTCCTGTAATGCATTCCCCTACTACTTTTTAATAAATGTTTTGAAATACTGCACTTAGGAGGCTCTTGTTTTTCCCTTTCTTGTTTCCTTCTGGAACACCGTTGGGTGGACATCACCGCAAATACAGTGAGGAGAGTGTTAACCGGAGGGGAAGGAGAGAGTTGCGTCCAGCTAGACCATCTGGAGACAGATTGAGGAAGTGGACAATTAAGGAAACCAAAAAGGATTGCTTTGGAGCAAGAATAAGACGAATGCAAACGAATCCGAATTCCCAAAATTCGTTAGCGGTAGTCTGGCCAAAATTCTTATATGGACGAATTTCGTTGCAGCAAAATGACATTAGGAAAAAAAAAATGACAACATTTTCCCTCTACAACAATTATTTGGTTAAAAGTTCAGAGGCAATAGTTGTAGTGGTTAGAGTACTGGTTTGCCATTGTCAAGGTCGCAGGTTCTAATCCAGGGCAGGGAGAATAATGGATAAAGTTGTTTTTTTTCTTTGCTTTTGAATTGGCATTCTCCTAACATTCCTACCAGACCTAATGGGTTTGGTATGAATTGGGGGGGACCTTCACGCTTTTTTTTTCCATCTTCTGCAGTCCAATAAACGAAATTTCGACCGGACTACCGCTAACAAATTTAGTCTGAATCCGAATTCAATTGCGGACCTGAATCCGAAAGACGACTACTGCTAACGAATTTCGTCCGAATCCGAATCACCCTTGTGCTTTTTTTTTTTTTAATCTTCTGCAGACTGTAAAAAAAAACATTTCATTTTTTTCCTAATGTCATTTTGCTGCAACGAAATTCGTTATTGGACGAATTCCGTTGCAGCAAAATGACATTAGGGGAAAATGTCATTTGTACGATCGGAGCCGCTGTCATCCTGTCAGTTTTTGAATGACAGCGGCTCTGTAGCATGGCCGAGCGTGGCCTCTGTTTACAGCAAACACCGGAGTGATCGTCTGATCACTCCGGTGTTTGTAAATAACTGGGGACACATAGTACTATGTGTCCCCAGTTATGAATGAACAGGCTGTGATCTACATCACAGCCTGTTCATTCAAGAATTTATGAATGGGGAGTAGCACTCACTACAAAGGCTCTTCCCCATTCATAAACTAATGATAGTAAAATATTTTTACTATCATTAGTTTGTGAATGAATGAGAAGCCTCTGTACTGAG
>NW_017310272.1:20354-24235 GCF_000935625.1 Nanorana parkeri
GAAATTGAGGACTTATGTCCTCAATTTCTTTTTCTATTTCAAAAGGGAAATGTCAGGGGTCTATTTAGACCCCAGATATTTCGCCGTAGCCCCCCCAACAGTAAAAAAATAAATACAAAATTATTTTTAAAAAAAAATTAAAATAAATATATAATAAATAAAGCCAAAAAACAGGAAAAAAGGAAGGAGGATAAAGGACCGAGGGCATAACATAGAAAACAAAAATAAATTGAGAGCAGCACCAGTCAGAGACGGAAAGCAATAGACCCATGACTTCATTATATAGACTGTAGAGTCCTCATATAGGTATCATTTTTGATGCACATGGAAGAGATCAGCTAGGAAATAATCAATGCATATTATTGTGTATTTTATGTAGAATTAGAAGTTGGATATCTACATGGGGCGGCCATATTTGCTCATTGCATATGCAGACTCCTCTTCCTGTTACAGGACTATACCATCTTATACTTTATTTCTCCTCTTCACAATACAAGTAAATTAGTTGGCTGACTCATTGGAAACAATGCACTCCCGGTGTGGCTGACCAGTTTGGAAAGGAGAGAGCGGTTAATCTCTATATTTTGGGCCCATTCACACTTTGCCGTTCTTGTGTCTTAGCACAAGAACGGCATTATGCCCACACATTAACCGTTGTGCTAAGGCGGCACATTCATTTTTAATAGGCTGCCAACATGCCAGAATGGATCAAAAAATGGACCTGCATCCTTCTCTGACGCAGTGCACCACAAGGCACGGTAGTACAACGCATGTGCACCAGAGCTGTGTTGCCTTTGCCTGTGTGTTGTATGATAATGTGATCTCTGTCAGGTTGTTGTTTTATTATTATTATTTGCATTTGTGTCACCAAGTCAGGAGGACAACAGGAAATTAGGTAAAACCTCCCCTATGAGGCCATGGACACTGTTGTTATTATTATTAGGGATGCACCGATACTGTCACGCCTGCTGTAGGAAGTCGTTCTGTCGTTCTGACTCCAATAGTGGAACGCCATGCTGCCTCAGCTGTGTCTTTAAATAGCCCCAGGAAGTGGGAGGAGCCGCCGGCCCGAACAAGCAACTTCCGCGTTCCACGCTGGAACGCACCCCGCCTGCTTAGCAATCAGGAAGTCCAACAGCTTCCGCGTTCCACCGTGGAACGCAGAGAGGCCGTCCCTTCAAGAGAGACCGGATCGGTATGGGGCCAACGGGTATTGTTACAGATACCAAGTATTTTGGTTGAGTACTTGTACTCGGCCAAATGCTCCGATACCAGAACTTCTGGGTCATTACCCGCTGCCCGGCTTCCTGATTGCCCGTGAAGTCGGCTCTATTCCAGCAGAAGCACCAGTATTGGTACTCGGTATTGGCGAGTACCAACAGCAAAATATCGGTACTCATACTTGATACCAAAAAAAAAACGGTATCGGTGCATCCCTAATTATTATTATTATTATTAATGTCATCTACTCTGAGGGACGGTGTCCACTGTCCCCCTTGCTCTTTATTCTCTCTTTGGACCCAGATGTCTCTGTACTTTTGCAAGGCCCACATTGCCATAAAATTGCAGGTTTTGCAGATGATCTCCTATTCATATTGACCAGACCCAATGTTTCGCTTCCAAACCTGATGAAGGAATTAACTGCCTATGGGGAGGTCTCGAGGTTTAAAATAAATCTGCAGAAATCGGAGGGCCTTAACCTCACAGTCCCGGTACCTTCAATGTCTGGTTTACAGTCGGCTTTCCCTTTTCGGTGGTCATCCACGTACATTACCTACCTAGGGACAAAGATTCCGACTTCTCTCAATAAAGATTAATTTCCCACCGTTCCTAGTCGCAATCCGGCACGACCTAGCCAAGTGGTTCAGACGACCACTCTCCTGGTTCGGGAGGAACAGCGTCCTAAAGATGAATGTCCATGCGTGATTGCTCTACCTACTTCAGACCCTACCTGTATGGGTCCCAATATCGTTCCTAAAATCAGTCTGCCGGGAATTTGTGTCCTTTCTCTGGGCAAACGGAGCACACAGACTGAACAAGACCATCCTGGCATTACCCAAGACCCAAGGGGGAATTGGATTCCCAGACCCTATACAATATCATATGGCTGTTCATATGGCGCGAGCCTTTGAATGGTGTAACATTTCCTCTGACAAACGATGGTTACACCTGGAACAAGCCTCCTCCCCTTGGCCGTTGACAGGTCTACTCTGGATATCGACGCCCCTCCCCAGAGAAGTCCTACAGCATCCGCTGCTGGGCAATGCTATTCATGTCCTCAGGAAGGCGCCCGGTGTACTTTCTACAAATGAAACTCCGTCGCTGATGGCTCCGATCATCGGAGACCCGACTTTTAAACATGGCCTGGAGGAAAAATCTTTTGCCCGGCTTCTAGCCTCCAACAAAGTCCGAGTGGCCCACTTTTGGCCCGTCCGGGATTACTTATGTTTAGAAAAGCTGGCTGCCCTGGTAACACCCCACCTGTTGAGATGGCAGACCCTACAGCTCCGACACTTTCTCGCTAGTTCAGTGGGCACGTTCACACCACAGGCGGACCTTACGCCGTTTGAGGAGATCTGTTTGACGGGAGAAGTAGTTGACCATGGCCTGTCCAAAGCTCATGCGCTATTGACACATTCACCAGACTTGCCCGTGCCGGTGTTCCTGGCCAAGTAGGAAAGAGATTTAGGAACCTCCTTCACTCAGGAGCAGAGGGACACTATACTGCACTTGGCCTACAAGGCCTCACTGGCCAGTTCTGTACAGGAAACAGGGTATAAAATTCTAACAAGGTAGTACTTCGTCACCACCACGCTCCACAGGATGTTCTCTCAATCCTCCCTTAACTGCTGGAGATGTGGTACTGAAAGGGGCTCCATCCTACACATCCTTTGGTATTGCCCACGCCTCAGAGTTTTGGGATGCGGTCCTCAAAATTGTTGAACGACTCGCAGGACTCTCATTAACGGATAATCCTGCAGCTGTCCTACTCCACATGTCTCCACTTTCCAGGGCCGCTACCGCAAGTCTCTCCTGATTCAACTTCTCAACGCAGTCAAGGCCTGTATACCCTTATGCTGGAAAAATACAGAACCACCTTCACTGGGACACAGGTAGACAATATCCGAGTGATGGAGGAACTGACTGCGACCCTCCACCACGCGGATAGGGGCTTCAGGAAAACCTGGTTTGACTGGTTGGAATTTTTATACTCACAGGAATGTGGGGCCCTGATGTCATCCGGACCCTGTGGGGAATCCATGGGGCGACCGCTTCCCACTGGGACATAGCCGTGAGGGTGATATCGATACTACGTATGTCAATGTCAGTTCAGATACTCCTTTCCTTGCAACCATAGCTCGGGGTCATCCACAAGGCATGACATGATTGATCGGCTCTCTTACCCAGGTGCCTATACCCTACCCTTCTGTCGGACCTACTTCATACATTTGTACCTGAGATAGCCTTTGTCGATCCTCGCTCATCCTTTCTTCTGTCCTACTTTCCTTCACCTTTTACTTTGATCCCTCTGCTCAGGGGATTTTCTTTTTGTCCTTGTAAGTGTGTCCCCATGGAGTCTAGCGGCTCTTCAAACTGTGCATTCTGCTTTCGCAGACTGTTCCCGGAGTTTGCACTAATTGCGAATATGTTACACTGCTTAAGATGCCCGTTATTTACCGGATGCAAGATCAATGCCTATATGATCCTTACATGTAACTATGCTGGGCTTTGGGTTCCCTGTCTCAGGCGGTCCCTAGATTGCCAACACTGCTTTGACTATGTATGTGTGTCTAATGTAACTGTCTATCCTCTGATTGATTGTACCTTGCAAAATTTAAAATAAAGAATTTACACAAAAAAATACACCCCTGTTATAAGCC
>NW_017310272.1:24265-25521 GCF_000935625.1 Nanorana parkeri
GTGAGCCGCCTCACCTGCTCAGATCTTTGCATGGAGGAGGCTGTGAGGAGGATCGATCCCTGGTGATCTAGGGATGACTAGTGAGGTCTGCTGCAGACCTCATTAATACATCCTTGCTTTCGGCCAGAGCTCAGAACTGTCAGAGCTCCGGCCCTAAGGAAGCCAGAGCTGACAGGAACAGCTCTGCGGTCTTCATCCGACAGAGAGACCGTGTAGCTGCTCCCGCAAGTCAGACAGGCGGTCTTCGACCGTGTGCCTGACTTGTCGGCTTGCTGCGGGCCACATAGTACCGGCTCGCAGGCCGGAGTTGGTCCGCAGACCGGTACTTTGAGACCCAAATTTCCACTCGTCCTCACTTTATTTTCACTTGCCAAATGGAAATGTTGAGCCCTGGTTATCAGTATTATTTTTTATTATTATTTAGGCGAGTACTCGCCCAAATGCTCTGATGCCTAGCACAAGTACTTCCGGTATCAGGAAGCCGGGCAGCGCGTCATTGCACGACGCCCGGCTTCCTGATTGGCCGGCCAGGCGGCTCTGGCTGGGTACCGGAGGAAGGCCACGTTCTCGCTGGAGAGGCCCCGGGGGTGATAAGCTGGACATACTAAGGTAAGCTAACCTTACCTCACAAGGACGAGGGAGCATGAAGCCAGCTTTCTGATTGGCCAGGTTCCCGACCAATCAAGAAGCAGGGCAGCGCGTCATTACACGCTGCCCGGCTTCCAGATTGGCCGAATGCTCCATGCTCTATCATCACAAGTGACGAGAGAGCATGGAGCCGCTTGCCCGGCTTCCTGATACCGGAGGTACTCGTGCTAGGCATCGGAGCATTTGGGCGATTACGAGTACTCGCCCAAATACTCGTAATGGGCACCGATATCGATACTAGTATCGGTGCATCCCTACTTTTTACATATTGCGCAGATGTTCTATATTAATTGGAAAAACAATGGGCACATTAAGAGTTCACGGATGTTTTAATAAATAGTTGTTAATTAAGATCCAATACCAGACGAAAGAGCTCCACGCCGGCTGCCGGAGGATGACTTCTCCCTCTCTGCTCTCTCTCTCCCTGATGTCACTTCCTCCTACCCAGTCACAGCCATGGAGGAGAAACAGAGGAAGGGAGAGGGAGACAAGGGACTGGAGACAGCGCCGCCCATCACGGGTGAATAATAGGTGGCAACCCTATCCATGGATCAGTATTACATTTTTTATATATATATATACAGTAATACCTTGGTTTACAAGTAACT
>NW_017310273.1:0-309 GCF_000935625.1 Nanorana parkeri
TGTCCTGGGTGGGGGAGTGGTCAGTAACGGTCGCCTCCTCATATCGCGCTCTCAGCCTCGCCATTGCTGGGGAATGTTTGATGACATCATTGCCGTTACGCTGCAATATCATTGGAAGCTGCAGGCTCCGCCTTCATAGGGCCCCTGCATGAGTAGGCGGGATTGGAGGTCCAGACCACTCCCATCTACATACGCAGGAGGCGCCCGACATTTCCGCTGCTGATTCCAGATGATCAGTGCAGGCGCCAGTCACAGGAGACAGAAGTGGCCTGAAATGTGAACTGTCTGTATTTCTTTCCTCAGCGGGGG
>NW_017310273.1:4627-10836 GCF_000935625.1 Nanorana parkeri
CACCACCACAGCCGGCTTCACGGCCCTCTGCACCAGCCACGGCTCATGGCGCCCACCACCACGCCGTACAGCCGGCTCCACGCCGCGCGGCTCTCGGCTGTGAACAATTCTCCCAATCCGGATTCCAGAGCGAAGAGCAGCGACTCGCCCACCGTCTGCAGAGGAAGAGAGCGCTCAGAACCGGCAACCGCGGCGCAACTTCACCCAAAACTTCCGGGACTTCCCAGGACACCGGTGGCGGGATCTCTCCATCTACATACCGAGACCCCCAGGAACCCAACCTCACCTCTCTGACTGACCACACCCACCAGGGGTGACCCCCCCTCTGACCCCACCCACCAGGGGTGACCCCCCTCTGACCAATGGCATGACCTGAGGTGACCCCTCTGACCCCACCCACCAGGGGTGACCCCCTCTGACCAATGGCATGACCTGGGGGGACCTCTCTGACTGACCACACCCACCAGGGGTGACCCCACCCACCAGGGTGACCCCCTCTGACCAATGGCATGACCTGAGGTGACCCCTCTGACCAATGGCATGACCTGGGGTAACTCCTCTGACCACTGTTCCCACCTGTGAAGACCTCTCTGACCACACCCACCAGGGGAACTCCTCTGACAAATGGCATGACCTGGGGTGACCCCTCTGACCAATGGCATGACCTGGGGTAACTCCTCTGACCAATGACATGACCTGGGGTGACCCCTCTGACCACACCCACCAGGGGTAACTCCTCTGACCACACCCACCAGGGTGACCCCTCTGACCACACCCATCGGGGTAACTCCTCTGACCACACCCACCAGGGTGATCCCTCTGACCAATGGCATGACCTGGGGTGACCCCTCTGACCACACCCACCAGGGGTGACACCTTCGACCTCTGTCCCTCCCTGGGGTGACCCCTCTGACCACACCCACCAGGGGTGACACCTTCGACCTCTGTACCTCCCTGGGGTGACCTCTCTGACCACACCCACCAGGGGTGACCCCTCCAACCTCTCTATCTGCTCCATCCGTCTACTGGAACCTCTCGGGGGGGATCTTTAGAAATATTTCAGATTTTTGACATTTTATGAGGAAGAAGTTGCTGGGAAAGAACAATGATGGTGATGGAGGTGATGATGATGGTGATGGAGGTGATGATGATGGTGGTGATGGAGGTGATGGTGATGATGGAGGTGATGGTGATGATGATGGTGATGGAGGTGATGATGATGATGGTGATGGAGGTGATGATGATGGTGGTGATGGAGGTGATGATGATGGTGGTGATGGAGGTGATGGTGATGATGATGGTGATGGAGGTGATGATGATGGTGATGGAGGTGATGATGATGGTGGTGGTGATGATGATGGAGGTGATGATGGTGGTGATGTGGATTGTCAGCTCTTGGGAACAGGAAGTCTTGTGACCTGACGTGCAAACATTTCCCACCTTGAATGATTCCAGCTTGACGCCGGTCACCCGATGTTTACTGCCGAGGCCGGTCAGATACTCGTCCAGAGACGTCAGGGAGTCCAGGCTGCTGACCGCGGCGTCTATAACAGTCATAACCTGAGAAGAGAGCGCAGCGGTCACATGACACGCCCCATCTCAGAGCTCCGCCCACGAGGACCAGGGGAGGCGACCATTACTCACCTTGCGGATGTGTTCGCTGAACTCGGAGGAGCTCAGACATTCCTGGACGGTGGAGAAGTGAGCGGAATTGTATTGGAAGAGGAAGACTAAGTCCGGCTCCAACTCGAACAACCTGAAAGAGAACCGGAGGCCATCAGACACCATCAATCCATAATATGGTGGAGCCAACCCTGACCCCGAGCAGGCTCCACCCTGATCTGTATCATCACACGAGACGTACCCATCCCCCGCCTGAGCTCCACCCCTACAATGACACAAAGGAACCCCACTCAGAGCTGAATCTACTCGGGTGGCCCCCCAATGACGCTGGAAAAGGATTGAGTGGGAGCAGAATCTCCTCCGGTGGCCACCTTTGCCAAACCTGAGGAACAATTCCATTTTACGTGGAGGTCACAAATATGAGAGAGAGAGAGGTGCTCATAGAAAGGATCAATGATGGTCTGCGGGGTGATCGGAGCCATCACCGGGGTCACCATTCCCAACCTGAGTCTCACCATCATCAGAGCCCATCACGGGGGTCACCATCACCAGAGCCCATCACCGGGGTCACCATTCCCAACCTGAGTCTCACCATCATCAGAGCCCATCACCGAGGTCACCATCCCCAACCCGAGTCTCACCACCAGCGGAGCAATCACCGGGGTCACCATTCCCAACCTGAGACTCACCAGAGCCCATCACCGGGGTCACCATCCCCAACCCGAGTCTCACTATCATCTGAGCCATCACCGGGGTCACCATTCCCAACCTGAGTCTCACCATCATCTGAGCTCATCCCCGGGGTCACCAATCTCAAGCCGAGTCTCACCATCATCTGAGCCATCACCGTGGTCACCATTCCTAACCTGAGTCTCACCATCATCTGAGCCATCCCCGGGGTCACCATTCCCAACCTGAGTCTCACCATCATCAGAGCCATCACCGGGGTCACCATTCCCAAC
This sequence comes from Nanorana parkeri, assembly GCF_000935625.1. Taxonomy (NCBI): domain Eukaryota; kingdom Metazoa; phylum Chordata; class Amphibia; order Anura; family Dicroglossidae; genus Nanorana; species Nanorana parkeri. Next base: position 7,213 of record NW_017310273.1, read on the forward strand.
CTGAGTCTAACCATCATCTGAGCTCATCACACCCCAACCCGAGTCTCACCACCATCTGAGCCATCACCGGGGTCACCATTCCCAACCTGAGTCTCACCATCATCGGAGCCATCACCGGGGTCACCATCCCCAACCCGAGTCTCACCACCATCTGAGCCATCACCGGGGTCACCATTCCCAACCTGAGTCTCACCATCATCGGAGCCATCACCGGGGTCACCATCCCCAACCCGAGTCTCACCACCATCTGAGCCATCACCGGGGTCACCATTCCCAACCTGAGTCTCACCATCATCGGAGCCATCACCGGGGTCACCATCCCCAACCCGAGTCTCACCACCATCTGAGCCATCACCGGGGTCACCATTCCCAACCTGAGTCTCACCATCATCGGAGCCATCACCGGGGTCACCATCCCCAACCTGAGTCTCACCATCATCTGAGCTCATCCATATCACTACAACTTCCAGCATGCCCCTCTACAGCATGTCCTGTCTCCGGGACCACACACAGCAACTTCCTCACTGGCACCCGGCCAATCCTCCGACATCCGTCATCGCTGGAGGTCCCGGGCCGGTGTGACGAGTGAAGCTCCTCCCATAATGGGAGTATAGGGATCACTCCGACCACACAGGAGATCCACCACCGGAGGCTCAGAACAACTCCGTGTATGAGGTGCGGACTTCATACAAATGGCAAACCGGTCTCCCCTACATCACGGCTCCCTCTTCCAGCCTCCCCTACATCACGGCTCCCTCTTCCAGCCTCCTCTACATCATGGCTCCCTCTTCCAGCCTCCCCTACATCACGGCTCCCTCTTCCAGCCTCCTCTACATCATGGCTCCCTCTTCCAGCCTCCCCTACATCACGGCTCCCTCTTCCAGCCTCCTCTACATCATGGCTCCCTCTTCCAGCCTCCCCTACATCACGGCTCCCTCTTCCAGCCTCCTCTACATCATGGCTCCCTCTTCCAGCCTCCCCTACATCACGGCTCCCTCTTCCAGCCTCCTCTACATCATGGCTCCCTCTTCCAGCCTCCCCTACATCACGGCTCCCTCTTCCAGCCTCCTCTACATCATGGCTCCCTCTTCCAGCCTCCCCTACATCACGGCTCCCTCTTCCAGCCTCCTCTACATCATGGCTCCCTCTTCCAGCCTCCCCTACATCACGGCTCCCTCTTCCAGCCTCCTCTACATCATGGCTCCCTCTTCCAGCCTCCCCTACATCACGGCTCCCTCTTCCAGCCTCCTCTACATCATGGCTCCCTCTTCCAGCCTCCCCTACATCACGGCTCCCTCTTCCAGCCTCCTCTACATCATGGCTCCCTCTTCCAGCCTCCCCTACATCACGGCTCCCTCTTCCAGCCTCCTCTACATCATGGCTCCCTCTTCCAGCCTCCCCTACATCACGGCTCCCTCTTCCAGCCTCCTCTACATCATGGCTCCCTCTTCCAGCCTCCCCTACATCACGGCTCCCTCTTCCAGCCTCCTCTACATCATGGCTCCCTCTTCCAGCCTCCCCTACATCACGGCTCCCTCTTCCAGCCTCCTCTACATCATGGCTCCCTCTTCCAGCCTCCCCTACATCACGGCTCCCTCTTCCAGCCTCCTCTACATCATGGCTCCCTCTTCCAGCCTCCCCTACATCACGGCTCCCTCTTCCAGCCTCCTCTACATCATGGCTCCCTCTTCCAGCCTCCCCTACATCACGGCTCCCTCTTCCAGCCTCCTCTACATCATGGCTCCCTCTTCCAGCCTCCCCTACATCACGGCTCCCTCTTCCAGCCTCCTCTACATCATGGCTCCCTCTTCCAGCCTCCCCTACATCACGGCTCCCTCTTCCAGCCTCCTCTACATCATGGCTCCCTCTTCCAGCCTCCCCTACATCACGGCTCCCTCTTCCAGCCTCCTCTACATCATGGCTCCCTCTTCCAGCCTCCCCTACATCACGGCTCCCTCTTCCAGCCTCCTCTACATCATGGCTCCCTCTTCCAGCCTCCCCTACATCACGGCTCCCTCTTCCAGCCTCCTCTACATCATGGCTCCCTCTTCCAGCCTCCCCTACATCACGGCTCCCTCTTCCAGCCTCCTCTACATCATGGCTCCCTCTTCCAGCCTCCCCTACATCACGGCTCCCTCTTCCAGCCTCCTCTACATCATGGCTCCCTCTTCCAGCCTCCCCTACATCACGGCTCCCTCTTCCAGCCTCCTCTACATCATGGCTCCCTCTTCCAGCCTCCCCTACATCACGGCTCCCTCTTCCAGCCTCCTCTACATCATGGCTCCCTCTTCCAGCCTCCCCTACATCACGGCTCCCTCTTCCAGCCTCCTCTACATCATGGCTCCCTCTTCCAGCCTCCCCTACATCACGGCTCCCTCTTCCAGCCTCCTCTACATCATGGCTCCCTCTTCCAGCCTCCCCTACATCACGGCTCCCTCTTCCAGCCTCCTCTACATCATGGCTCCCTCTTCCAGCCTCCCCTACATCACGGCTCCCTCTTCCAGCCTCCTCTACATCATGGCTCCCTCTTCCAGCCTCCCCTACATCACGGCTCCCTCTTCCAGCCTCCTCTACATCATGGCTCCCTCTTCCAGCCTCCCCTACATCACGGCTCCCTCTTCCAGCCTCCTCTACATCATGGCTCCCTCTTCCAGCCTCCCCTACATCACGGCTCCCTCTTCCAGCCTCCTCTACATCATGGCTCCCTCTTCCAGCCTCCCCTACATCACGGCTCCCTCTTCCAGCCTCCTCTACATCATGGCTCCCTCTTCCAGCCTCCCCTACATCACGGCTCCCTCTTCCAGCCTCCTCTACATCATGGCTCCCTCTTCCAGCCTCCCCTACATCACGGCTCCCTCTTCCAGCCTCCTCTACATCATGGCTCCCTCTTCCAGCCTCCCCTACATCACGGCTCCCTCTTCCAGCCTCCTCTACATCATGGCTCCCTCTTCCAGCCTCCCCTACATCACGGCTCCCTCTTCCAGCCTCCTCTACATCATGGCTCCCTCTTCCAGCCTCCCCTACATCACGGCTCCCTCTTCCAGCCTCCTCTACATCATGGCTCCCTCTTCCAGCCTCCCCTACATCACGGCTCCCTCTTCCAGCCTCCTCTACATCATGGCTCCCTCTTCCAGCCTCCCCTACATCACGGCTCCCTCTTCCAGCCTCCTCTACATCATGGCTCCCTCTTCCAGCCTCCCCTACATCACGGCTCCCTCTTCCAGCCTCCTCTACATCATGGCTCCCTCTTCCAGCCTCCCCTACATCACGGCTCCCTCTTCCAGCCTCCTCTACATCACGGCTCCCTCTTCCAGCCTCCCTTTCAGCTCAGTGCCAGCCTCACCTGGTGAAGAGTACGGTGCCATGGTGTATCTGGTCCTGGCTCACTATCTGCCAGCTGTCCCGGATCAGCACTTTCTGGGGTCCAGTAAGGGGCTCTTCCTCCATGTTCCTCGGCTCGGGGCCCCGTCTCTCGGGGGTCCTCAGGGGTGGCAGCGCCCGGCTTTATTGATGCCACAGGATGGGCGGCATGGCATGGCGTGCGGTCTCCTTCACTCACTCCTCTGCCTCCAATGTCAGGGACTCGGCGCTCCTCCGGCATTTAAAGCCTCTGCGGCCCCTCCC
>NW_017310273.1:10975-12137 GCF_000935625.1 Nanorana parkeri
TCATTATAATATCTAGCCCCGCCTCCTCTTCAGGTCGGATTTCAACATAAACCGATTTCTTCCATGGAATTACACGGGAAAACCATACAACCCCCAGAACACTGTACACACAAAACACGCAGAGAACATGTGAGCACCATGTATCATGCAGAGGAACATGTGACCCCCATGTAGTATGCAGAGGAACACGTGACATGCAGAGGAACACGTGACATGCAGAGGAACATGTGACCCCCATGTATCATGCAGAGGAACACATGGCCCCCATGTATCATGCAGAGGAACACGTGACATGCAGAAGAACATGTGACCACCATGTATCATGCAGAGGAACACGTGGCCCCCATGTATCATGCAGAGGAACACGTGACATGCAGAGGAACATGTGACCACCATGTATCATGCAGAGGAACACGTGGCCCCCATGTATCATGCAGAGGAACACGTGACTCCCCATGTGACATGCAGAGGAACACGCGACTCCCCATGTAGCATGCAGAAGAACATGTGACCCCCATGTAACAGCCGTGTGACATGCAAGCAGAGAAGATGATTGCGGTTGTGTCCGCAGATTGCCATGAAGTAATTGGCGTGTTTCCGTGTGTCGCAGCCGATGGCGGGACAATTTATACCAATTAGCGGGGAGCAGCGGAATGTAATTGGCGGTGACAGAGATGAACGAGCGCCCCGCAGACACAGCACACGTGTACTGCACTACAGCCTATGCCGGCCACACCGCGGGGACCAACCGGTGATTCCTGATTGGGACCTTCCGTGTAATGTACATTATAAGTACATGTCTGACCCCCCCCCCGCCAGATCTGCCCAAAAACCTCCTGCAGATTGCCCCACCCGCCACCTTTCATCATATAAACTGGGGGGAGGGGCAGTTACAGGGGTAGAAATCTTGTGTTCTGCCCCCGGAATTCATCCACTTTATTTCACATCCATTTATATGTAGTTCTATTATGGAGGGGGGGAGGGGCTGAGCAACACTACGGGGTCTTTTTATAGACACCTCAGAGACTTTCACCCTGAGAACATTCATTCCGTGTGAATCTCCGAGAACATTCATTCCGTGTGAATGGAGGAAGGAAGCTGAACGCTCCCTGTGATCTCCTCGGGTGGATTGTAATGTCATTCCACATAATGGCCTCCAGAG
>NW_017310273.1:16227-16705 GCF_000935625.1 Nanorana parkeri
TTTCTGCCCCCCCCCCCGCCAAATCTGCCCATAAACCTCCTGCAGATTGCCCCACCCGCCACCTTTCATCATATAAACTGGGGGGAGGGGCAGTTACAGGGGTAGAAATCTTGTGTTCTGCCCCCGGAATTCATCCACTTTATTTCACATCCATTTATATGTAGTTCTATTATGGAGGGGGGGAGGGGCTGAGCAACACTACGGGGTCTTTTTATAGACACCTCAGAGACTTTCACCCTGAGAACATTCATTCCGTGTGAATCTCCGAGAACATTCATTCCGTGTGAATGGAGGAAGGAAGCTGAACGCTCCCTGTGATCTCCTCGGGTGGATTGTAATGTCATTCCACATAATGGCCTCCAGAGGGCGCCGAGGAGACCAGCGTTTGTTGTTGATGCTCCTCAGCGCCCCCTGGAGGCCATTATGTGGAATGACATTACAATCCACCTGAGGCGATCACAGAGAACGTTCCGGTATC
>NW_017310273.1:20371-23052 GCF_000935625.1 Nanorana parkeri
TTCCGGTATCACCGGTAAAAGGCCGCCGGTTTCCAAAGCCGATTCCGGGACAACCGGAGCGTGGACAGAAGTCAGGATCCCACAATGACATCACCGCACCGGGGGCTCCCACAATGACATCACCGCACCGGGGGCTCCCACAATGACATCACCGCACCGGAAGATCATGGATCGGATATCACAGCCAGCTCCTGATGTGCGGTGGGGGAGGGAGGTGATGGCGGATCCCTGTGTGCAATGTACCAGTGGAAGCTGCATATAAAGTGACCGGACACTTCAGAGCTAATCACCTCCTGGAAGGACATGAGAGCTCAGAGGTGATTGGAGGAGGGACAAGAGAGCTCAGAGGTGATTGGAGGAGGGACAAGAGAGCTCAGAGGTGATTGGAGGAAGGAGTACTGGTCAGTGTTGAGGGGACAAGTACGACGAAGATGAAAGCGCAGAGTCCGGGATTGGGGGGATCCGATCGGCTCGTCATGAGCACATGTAACATTGAATGGCCGCCTCTGGTGGTGTCCTCGTACAGGAAGGGGTTACAGCCTCTGGTGGTGTCCCCGGAGTGCGGGCAGGAAAGGGTTACCGCCTCTGGTGGTGTCCCCAGAGTGCGGGCAGGAAGGGGTTACAGCCTCTGGTGGTGTCCCCGGAGTGCGGGCAGGAAAGGGTTACCGCCTCTGGTGGTGTCCCCAGAGTGCGGGCAGGAAGGGGTTACAGCCTCTGGTGGTGTTCCCGGACAGGAAGGGGTTACAGTCTCTGGGTGTCCCCGGCGTGCGGGCAGGAAGGGGTTACAGCCTCTGATCTCTGGTGGTGTCCCCGGCTTGCGGGCAGGAAGGGGTTACAGTCTCTGGGTGTCCCCCGGCCTGCGGGCAGGAAGGGGTTACAGTCTCTGGGTGTCCCCGGCGTGCGGGCAGGAAGGGGTTACAGTCTCTGGGTGTCCCCGGCGTGCGGGCAGGAAGGAGTTACAGTCTCTGGTGGTGTCCCCAGCGTGCGGGCAGGAAGGGGTTACAGCCTCTGGTGGTGTCCCCGGGCAGGAAGGGGTTACAGGCGCCGGGGACAATTACCGGCACAGCATCCTGCGCGCCGTCATTAGCGCTCCTCAGCCAGCGGAAGGCGGCGGCGTTTCTGGTCCCTTCTAATCTACTTCTCTCTTCCCGTCCTGCGCTCATCCCCATGGCAACCCCATCCAGTGACCACGGGCAGGCCGGGGGAGGAGGATGGAGATGACAGCGGAGGGACTCTCTGGATTTACTGACCCGCAGAGCTTGCAATCGTCAGAGAGGTCCCATCGCCCGCACACCCAGTCATTCCATGCGTGTCTGCGCGCTCCGTGGCCGCTCATCTCCACGGAAACCGGCTGCCGCTGTTGTGGAGATGTTACTAGGATGTGTTTGTAGTGTATTGTAATGTTGTCATGACGTCTCTCAGTGTCCGGGGTGTAAATAGGCGCTCGGGGGGTAAACATTGGAGTAGATATCTTATGCGCGGCGGAGCAGTGTTTTCTTAGCGAGTGTGTGGACGCACGGCTGGGGCCCCGGCGCGGAGTTATTGGCGTGGATACAACTTGCTTTGAGGACATCGCATTATATAAGACACATATCGGCCTTCATGAAAGGAACGTGCGTTTGTTGTCTCTGGTGCGTCTGATCAGCCGCTGCAGATGATACGACGTTGTCCCTGTGAATGAGCGCGCATGAGGATCACAGAAACGCTGCCGGGCATTGATCACCGAGCCGCGCTGGATAAGGTTCTCCGGCGGTAATTGGAGATATGCTGATATGTAGTAAGGAAGTGAGGGTTTGCCATCACTTCCTGGTTTGCTGTTTGGGACATCACTTCCTGTCTGACATCACTTCCTGGTTTGCTGTTTGGGACACCACTTCCTCTCTAACATCACTTCCTGGTTGTTGAAATCATTTGCTGGTTTGAGGCATCACTTCCTGTCTGACATCACTTCCTGGTTTGCTGGTTGTTGAAATAATTTGCTGGTTTGAGACATCACTTCCGGTCTGACATCACTTCCGGTCTGACATCACTTCCGGTCGGGCAGATATAAAACAATAAACACATACCTGTGCGGGGTCTCTTAGCATGGAAGCATCACGTGTCTCCTGACTCTACATGACTCCATAGGGGGTACTGCCAGTCCTCGCACAAAACAGCGTAATACACCTGTGCTTCTAAGCACGGGGGGAAATTCTTTGCGTTTGACGCACTTTAGCGCAGTATGGAGTTGTGCGTTGAATTTCCATAACACCGCACTTCAATCACATCAGCACAGGTGAAGCTTTATTGTTCCAGACAATGAACACAGAAGGTCTTCCCAGACCCGCCTCCCATTGACAGGTTTAATTCAGAAGGGCCCAGTCACCGATGGGGTGAAATGCGTCAGCAGGTCTGGGGGCGGACCTCCTGTGTTCATTGTCCGATGCAATAAAGTTTCACCTGTGCTGATGCGATTGGATTGCGGCGGCCAGTCTTCTTTGTGGCGCAGCGCACTTCCTGTTCGTTTTATATCGCGGTGCTCGGTGCGGATGAGGCTGACCAATCAACCGTCATCTCCATCCTCAGCAGGCGGGACTTGTATCAGAGTCTCTCCGTACGATTGGATGACGGATCCGAGGCTCCGCCTTCCAGAAATGAAATGCGTATTAATGATCCCGAACAGCAGAATCAGCGCTGCGCCC
>NW_017310273.1:23062-23583 GCF_000935625.1 Nanorana parkeri
CGGAGCGTGAGCGGCGGATGGCTCAGTGCGCGCCTGACAGACGTGTCACTTCCTGTCACAGATCGGGGGAGGGGACTCCTGACATGAAGACACGCAGTGGCCACATAAATAGAAACCCTCTTTATTGGCAAACATGGATCCCTGCAACATACGTCACGCATGTGATTCCACTGAACACGCACATACATCACGCGGTGCTCCCTTCATGAGAATCTTCTACATGGAATCACGGTCAGCAGCGCGGCGCTATGGGCGGAGTCCTATGGACAGAGGGGGCCACACCCCACCCCCGCTATCCATCAGCAGTGTCTATGAGGGGACCCGCGGAGCCCGATCTCTGCAATGTCGGGGTTTCTGTGGTGTATGAGTGGGGGGCGGGCCTTTCATGATGTGAGACATGGAGGTGGGTGGAGTCTAGTGATCTATATCAGTGTGTGGAGGCGGGGTTTAGTGTTCTCTATTAGTATGGGGCGGGCTTAGTGTTCTCTAGTCGTATGGGGGCAGGGTTTAGTGTTCTCTAA
>NW_017310273.1:23666-24212 GCF_000935625.1 Nanorana parkeri
TGTGAGCATAGCGGGGGGGGGCGGGGCAGGTACATCCATGGCACCCCCCGGGTTGGGGAATGGACTCTCCCTGAGGAGAGTTGAGCAGCAGAACATGATTGGTGTCCAGTGATTGGTTCTGTGACGACTCCACAAGGTCCGGGGACAATGTCTTCACCACCAGGACTGAGGCGGGGCCCCCCCACAGGAAGCACTGTGTGGCCCTAGAACTCCCAGGAGTCCATCCAGCGCAGTCCTGACATGGGGCTGCCCAGCTCGTCTGCCAGGGGCCCCTCCATGCCGTACGCCAGGGGGTGGAAGAGGTAGAAGCTGGAAGAGACGGAAGGACGGGTGTTAGGGGGGGAGGAGGAAGTCATATTGTGGCCCCCGGAGGATTCTGGGAGTGGCCCTTCATGACTCACCTGTATACGAGGAGGAGGATCAGCAGAGTCATCCCGGCTCCATATACCGAGCGCCGGAGTGCCGGAGACCAGAGGTGAGCGAAGAGCTTCAATACCACGGAGAGTGTCAGTGCTGCAAGAGGAGAGTCAGATCAGTGTCCCCGCC
>NW_017310273.1:24764-25497 GCF_000935625.1 Nanorana parkeri
AGTGTCCCCGCCCCCTCACCAGTGTCCCCGCATTTCCTGTAGTGTGAGAAGCGCGTCAGTCTGCAGACACTCACCAGTCGTCATGCAGGAGAAGAGCAGGGCCGGGAAGTAGTGGTGGTAGTAGAGGACTCGGCCCATGAAGTAGAAGGGGCAATAATGCAGCAGCCACCCCAGCAGCAGCGGCCCCCCGCCCTCCAGGAGCAACGCGTAACTCTCTGCAATACAAGGACGCCATTGTTAGAAGGGGCCACAGAGCCGGGAGGATCACCGAACCAGCCGCACAGATTTACCTTTCACCGGCTCAGACACCGACAGGCCGCGCTGGAGGGAGACGGCGGCCCAGAGCGCCAGCACCGCGTACACACCGAGACACGCCAGATTCAGCCACCAGATCACCTGACACAGAGAGGAGGAGCAAGAGGGAGGAGGGAGGATGAAGAAGGAGGAGGGAGGATGAAGAAGGAGGAGGAAGAAGAAGAAGAAGAAGAAGAAGGAGGAAGAAGAAGAAGAAGAAGGAGGAAGAAGAAGAAGAAGGAGGAGGAGGAAGGAGGAGAAGGAGGAGGAGGAGGAAGAAGAAGAAGAAGAAGAAGGAGGAGGAGGAAGAAGAAGAAGAAGAAGGAGGAGGAGGAAGAAGAAGAAGGAGGAAGAGGGGGAAGAAGGAGGAAGAAGAAGGAGGAGGAGGAGAAAGAGGTGGAGGAAGAAGGAGGAGGGAGAAGGAGGAGGGAGAAGGAGG
>NW_017310274.1:0-925 GCF_000935625.1 Nanorana parkeri
TCTCTCTCTCTCTCTCGCTCTCTCTCTCGCTCTCTCTCTCATCATCTTAGACTCCTGCCCTCCGCTTTGTCACTCGAGCATGCCGAGCGCTTGATCTATGCCGGCGACAACTCGCTCCCCGGCTGAACCATTACGCAGCCGCCGTCCTTAATCATAACGTTTCTTTTCCGGCTCCACATAAAAATCTCCGCCGTCAGTGTATTGAAGAAGTTGGCGGATTCGTCGAGGTCCCGGTGCGATTGGTAACCGATGACGTTCGCGGGGAGGCGGCCCGGTGATAGGCGATCGGTTATTGCCCGTTTTATGTCACCGTTCCCTGGAAAGGAATGACGCATGTGAGGCCTTGGGATGTGCATTGAAGATGGTAGGAATGACAATGGGGCTTGGAGGTGATTTAAGTGAATCGTTAATAATCTACATCATGAGGTCTGATCTGTTTTAAGCCGCGGCTCCGGCGTGTTTTGTGCGTCGCCATAGCAGTCCCGGAGACCGGGTCGTAGGAGAGTCTGAGAGGGAAGAGGGATGGGGCTGCAGAGAGGAGGGTAATATGATGATCTGTCCTCTTTATTATTCTTCGCAGCTCCTTTACTTCCTGCAACCTCTCAGAACAGCAGCACAAATCATCCTTAACTCTCTGTCTGCCGAAACTCCCAAGTGCCGCCATTTTTCTTATTCAGCGTTCGCCATAAAGAAGATCTGCAAACTCTCAACTTGAAGTAAATCATACAGTCCCTGTGTATAGAGGCCGGTGTAAGCTCCTATAGGGCTGCAGCTAACGATTATTTTCATAATCGATTAGTTACCCGATTTATTTTTTTAACTAATCGATTGGTTGCATTAAGCCAATCTCTCCCTCTCCCCCCCTCTCTCTCTCCCTCTCTCTCTCTCTCTCTCTCTCACCCTCTCTCTCTCTCTCTCTCACTCA
>NW_017310274.1:9117-10359 GCF_000935625.1 Nanorana parkeri
TGACCCCCAATGTAAGGGACATTCTTCCCACTGACCCCCAATGTAAGGGACATTCTTCCCACTGACCCCCAATGTAAGGAGCATTCTTCCCATACACATTAGAACCTCCTTTAGATGAGTGAGGACCTACTTAGGCAGTCGGATCTCCATGTACCTAATCCGGATCTTCCACCATACAGTTGATGAGATCAGTTCTGAAGATTGTAACGTGCATGGTCCGCCTTAAGCGTAACGCATCGGCTGGAATGTTGGCTCATCGTCCCGGCCTCCAGATGTTTGTTCCGGACTCGGTAACCTTCAGTCTGATGATCAGCATCTGCGGGGGATTTGCCTGGAAAAACCGCGCTGGCTCGTGTTACGTAACAAATGGAGAGCCGGGACGCAGAAGTGTTTACACGTCCCCAGCCTTGCGAAATCCCAGCTGCTGGTCTCCTGCGCTCCTCCGCGCCGCGCATTGGCCCCAGACGGAGGCAGACGGGACGCGTCGCCCTCGCGCTGCACATCTGCTTGTGGTTAGCACGGCCCATTAATCACAATGTCAGGTAGGAGAAGGGAACTGTTTTCTTTCTGGAGATGGAAACGGTTATCCGGAGGCTCAGCTTGAGACCTCCTAATCCTGAAAAACGCCTTGTTTACATTTGGGGGGAGGAGCGCCGCGCCATTTACGCGTTTGTTGTCCGTCCGCGGATGGACGGAGCATTCCGGAAACACGGAAAACCCAATGACCTGGAAGCAGGGGCGTAACTAGAAATCACAGGGCCCCGTAGCCCACCTGAGAGTGACCCTGCAGAGCCCACCATAGACTCTCTACGGCGGGCTCTGCAGGGTAGCCCTACTGTGCCCCGGGTGCCACAATTGAAAGGAAATTCACACTAATGGAAAAGGGGTCTTCGTGGGAGAAGTTGGTCTTTGTTAGATTTCGCTGGCTGTCAGAGGCGGCTCTTAAATAGGGAGGTCGCCTAAGGCCTCGCGCTCCCAAGTGCCTCGCGGCCTTAGGGTTAGGTGAGAGTCTTGGTGAGAGGCAGCCTACATAGCCCTGGTGGGACCCTACAAGAGCCCTGGTCGGACCCTACAAGAGCCCTGGTCGTACCCTACAAGAGCCCTGGTGGGACCCTACAAGAGCCCTGGTGGGACCCTACAAGAGCCCTGGTGGGACCCTACAAGAGCCCCGGTGGGACCCTACAAGAGCCCCGGTGGGACCCTACAAGAGCCCCGGTGGGACACTACAAGAGACACGGCGGG
>NW_017310274.1:10510-15013 GCF_000935625.1 Nanorana parkeri
GGTGGGACCCTACAAGAGCCCTGGTGGGACCCTACAGGATCCCTGGTGGGACCCTACAAGAGCCCTGGTGGGACCCTACAAGAGCCCTGGTGGGACCCTACAAGAGCCCCGGTGGGACCCTACAAGAGCCCCGGTGGGACCCTACAAGAGCCCCGGTGGGACCCCTCAGAGACAAAATGTTTAATGTAGATATATTCAGCCCAAATGTTCTCCTTCTTGATTTGTGTGCGCTGCCAAAGAATTGGAATGTTGCCGGGGGCCCCAGAGCGCCCCCTCCTGGCAGTGAGCGTCCCTCACGCGTGACTCTGTCCTCTCCCGCAGGATCCGGGGCGGCGAGCTGTTTGACTTCATCGCGGAGAAGGAGACCCTGTCGGAGGAGGAGGCCATCGAGTTCCAGGAGCAGATCCTGAAGGGTGTGGCCTACATGCACACCAGGCACATCGCGCACTTTGACCTCAAGGTAACGTCTCTTCGGAGCTCTGCTGCCACCCGCTGGCCGTGTGGTGAACTGCGCCATGACGTGGCGTTAAAGAGGCCCTGTCACCGAGTCACAGAAACAGACAAGTGTCTCCCTTTTCCATTCATTGTTTTCTCATCCGCTCGCAACATTCGTCTCGCTGGACCATTCCAGGAAGAGTCCATTCCTGTGGCCCCGCCCCCCAATCCTCCCCTGCGGGGTCACGGGGAGATACTGGTGACAGGTGCTCTTTAATGCCGTGGTTTAACCCTCCGGCCCCCGTCATTGTCTTCCTTCTTCTGCGCAGCCGGAGAACATTATGCTGCTGGAGAAGGACGTGCCGCACCCCAAGATCAAGATCATCGACTTCGGCCTGGCCCAGAAGATTGACGACGGCACGGTGTACCAGAGCCTGTGCGGGACGCCGCAGTACATCGGTGAGGGGGGCGGTACTCTCAGGGAGCGCGCACCTAGAGCTAAAAAAAAAAAAGCACGCCAGCTGGGGTGAAACTACAAGTCCCATCGTGCCTCTGGGGAGTCATACCTGTCCAGAGTCTTGCAATGCCTCATGGGACTTGTAGTTCCCCCTACAGTTGGAGTGGTGAGGTTGCCCACCCTCATCCATCGGTGGCCATGGTCCGTCCCTTCCCCCGTCTCTACGCTTCTGGTGTATTCTTCATCATGAAACGGAAGTGATGGGGACAGTGAAGCCACTTTATAATTGTGGGAGGAGTCAGGACTTTTGGGGAGGAGCTTGGACCATAAAGGAGTAGCTGGGACCTTCAGGGAGTAGCTGGGACCTTCAGGGAGTAGCTGAGACCTCTGGGGAGGAGCTGGGACCTTCGGGGAGGAGTTGGGACCTATGGGGAGGAGTTGGGACCTTCGGGGAGGAGTTGGGACCTATGGGGAGGAGTTGGGACCTTCGGGGAGGAGTTGGGACCTTCGGGGAGGAGCTGGGACCTTCGGGGAGGAGCTGGGACCTTCGGGGAGGAGCTGGGACCTATGGGGAGGAGCTGGGACCTATGGGGAGGAGCTGGGACCTTTAGGGAGGAGCTGGGACCTTCAGGGAGGAGCTGGGACCTTTAGGGAGGGGTTGGGACCTATAGGGAGGAGCTGGGACCTTCGGGGAGGAGCTGGGACCTATAGGGAGGAGCTGGGACCTATGGGGAGGAGCTGGGACCTATGGGGAGGAGCTGGGACCTCCGGGGAGGAGTTGGGACCTATGGGGAGGAGTTGGGACCTATGGGGAGGAGCTGGGACCTCCGGGGAGGAGCTGGGACCTCCGGGGAGGAGTTGGGACCTATGGGGAGGAGTTGGGACCTCCGGGGAGGAGCTGGGACCTATGGGGAGGAGCTGGGACCTCCGGGGAGGAGCTGGGACCTGTTGGGAAGTGAGAGGAACTGTCTCCCCTCTTCGGTGGTTGTCACTGGCACAAGTGTCCCCGGTGGAAGATTTCCTGTCCCGGTGACACCAATAATGGAACGTCCTGTCAGGAGAATGCGTGTCCTGGTGTCGGGGGAAGGGTGACAATGTTGCATTCCGGACTTGTATGAGATCTTTGTATTAATCGGGCGATTTTTCTTCCACAGCTCCGGAAGTGATAAACTACGAACCTCTGGGGCCCCCGACAGACATGTGGTGAGTGTGACACCCGACTTCCTCTCTGCGTCTTCCGTGGGAAATAAAGAGCGTCCAATCAGGAGGCGGCTGAATGAGATCTGATTGGTCGGTGAGATGTAAACACAGGAAGGGGGGCAGATGTGAGCAGCGTTGTCACCCTGTAACAGGAAGTGACGTCACAGGCACCGCCGTTTGTAAGTTCTCGTCTCTCCTCCCCCGACTGACGCGTTTTACATTTGTATCAAATCGTCTCCCGAATTATTCTAGAAATAGAGTTCAAGGGAGGAGCTGGGACCTTTAGGGAGGAGTTGGGACCTATAGGGAGGAGCTGGGACCTTCGGGGAGGAGCTGGGACCTATAGGGAGGAGCTGGGACCTATGGGGAGGAGCTGGGACCTATGGGGAGGAGCTGGGACCTCCGGGGAGGAGTTGGGACCTATGGGGAGGAGTTGGGACCTATGGGGAGGAGCTGGGACCTCCGGGGAGGAGCTGGGACCTCCGGGGAGGAGTTGGGACCTATGGGGAGGAGTTGGGACCTATGGGGAGGAGCTGGGACCTCCGGGGAGGAGCTGGGACCTCCGGGGAGGAGTTGGGACCTATGGGGAGGAGTTGGGACCTCCGGGGAGGAGCTGGGACCTATGGGGAGGAGCTGGGACCTCCGGGGAGGAGCTGGGACCTGTTGGGAAGTGAGAGGAACTGTCTCCCCTCTTCGGTGGTTGTCACTGGCACAAGTGTCCCCGGTGGAAGATTTCCTGTCCCGGTGACACCAATAATGGAACGTCCTGTCAGGAGAATGCGTGTCCTGGTGTCGGGGGAAGGGTGACAATGTTGCATTCCGGACTTGTATGAGATCTTTGTATTAATCGGGCGATTTTTCTTCCACAGCTCCGGAAGTGATAAACTACGAACCTCTGGGGCCCCCGACAGACATGTGGTGAGTGTGACACCCGACTTCCTCTCTGCGTCTTCCGTGGGAAATAAAGAGCGTCCAATCAGGAGGCGGCTGAATGAGATCTGATTGGTCGGTGAGATGTAAACACAGGAAGGGGGGCAGATGTGAGCAGCGTTGTCACCCTGTAACAGGAAGTGACGTCACAGGCACCGCCGTTTGTAAGTTCTCGTCTCTCCTCCCCCGACTGACGCGTTTTACATTTGTATCAAATCGTCTCCCGAATTATTCTAGAAATAGAGTTCAGTCTCTGACCCTCCCGAACGGACCAATCGGATCGCATTCCCTGACCCCGAACTCCTAAAAATCCCTCCGAGTCCCCGAACCGGACTCGGCCCTTATAGGCGTGACCCGGCTGGAGGTCCTCCAATCATCTCTGACACTGTCCTTCCTTCTGGAGGGGGGCTACGTCTGTTCCCCATGGTCCCCGTGTGTGTTGTAGAGTAGTCACCGCCCCAAGCTCCACCATACATAGCCCCCCTCCAGAAGGAAGGACGGTGTCAGAGATGATTGGAGGACCTCCAGCCGGGTGACAACACATCAGATACATTGTTGCTTTTTAGGATACAACTCCGGAGTTTAGTGTCGCTGTGATAATCGGGTTTCCTGTATCCGGTCTCTGGCGCCACCCTGTGGCTGTAATATGTATCGCATGCAAAGTTTTCCATCTGTTCTGCTTCCTTCAGTTATCATGCGTCACATTCACCCGCCGGACGTCCCTAATTCCGGGTGAATGTGACCGGCATGGAGAGGTCCGGGTGAATGTGACCGGCATGGAGAGGTCCGGGTGAATGTGACCGGCATGGAGAGGTCCGGGTGAATGTGACCGGCACTCATCTTTTGTCTTTTTTCCCCCCTCAGGAGTATCGGGGTCATCACCTACATCCTGTGAGTATCACTGAAACACCATTTGTAACAAAAGCCGACCCCCACTTCCTGTCCTGGTGACACTGTCAGATATTGGATCGGCCCCCACTTCCTGTCCTGGTGACACTGTCATGGAAGTACATGAGCGCAAGGAACCATGTTGGGAGATGGACGCAGCGTTGTCACCCTACAACAGGAAGTGACTTTATAAATCTTATGACTCAGTTTCCGCTCCCATTCACATGCTTGGTGCCGGTATCTGGCCCTCTCTGGCGCCATCCTGTGGCCGTGATATACATTGCACGCACAGTTTATGACTCCCGACGTCTCTCTCCCCTTCCAGCCTCAGCGGAATGTCGCCGTTCCAGGGGGAGACCGACGCCGAGACGCTGACCAACGTGGTCGCCGGGAACTACGAATTCGACGACCGATTCTTCAAAGAGACCAGCGAGATGGCCAAAGACTTCATCCGGCAGCTGCTGCTCAAAGACCCCAGGTCTGTCCCCTGGGCGCCGCCCATCGGGCCCCGCTCCGGTCACGGCAGGGGCCCCCAGCACAGGCTGATATATGGCCGGGCCCCACTACATCAGCACACCCCCCTACCCTCCCCC
>NW_017310274.1:15062-15283 GCF_000935625.1 Nanorana parkeri
GCCCCTCCCCCTCCCTGCCTGGGAGCCAATGATTGCACTGAACACACACAGGGATACAATGAGACAGTAAAAGCCCGGACTTCAGGAAGTACCCGCCCACTGACCGACTGCAGGAAGTACACGCCCACTGACCGACTGCAGGAAGTACACGCCCACTGACCGACTGCAGGAAGTACACGCCCACTGACCGACTGCAGGAAGTACACGCCCACTGACCGACT
>NW_017310274.1:17450-17813 GCF_000935625.1 Nanorana parkeri
GATCGGCTCCTCCCCCCCTCTTCCCTGCCTGGGAGCCAATGATTGCACTGAACACACACAGGGATACAATGAGACAGTAAAAGCCCGGACTTCAGGAAGTACCCGCCCACTGACCGACTGCAGGAAGTACACGCCCACTGACCGACTGCAGGAAGTACACGCCCACTGACCGACTGCAGGAAGTACACGCCCACTGACCGACTGCAGGAAGTACACGCCCACTGACCGACTTCAGGAAGTACACGCCCACTGACCATGTGAGGTGCTCATGTAGCCGGGTGAATCTCGTCACCTCATACAAGTGGGCAGGTCACTGCAACCTCCCAGACGATCAATGCCACCCCCCCTCCCCCCATAATGCAC
>NW_017310274.1:17988-18459 GCF_000935625.1 Nanorana parkeri
GACGCGGGGGCGTCCCTCCTGACTCTCGAGCGTCCTCCCTTCGGCTGTCTGCGGTACTCGCCACACGACGGGAACCCGCCTACCGGAGCCCCCCGGGGGGGGACAGGAAGGAACCTGGAGACGCATGGCTGCTAGGTTACCACGAGGAGGCGGGCTCTCCATCACCTGGCGACCGTTATCTCCGACCCGCTTGCATGTGACCGTTTACAGGAACTTCTATGAATAGGAAACACGAGCATGTCGCATGTTTAACTCCTTTGCCGCCGCCCAGAGCCGGCACGCGCCATTGTTTAACCATAGCGGCCTACCGACCATTGACGCGGGATTGTTACAATTGCCGAGTGCTTCTACTTTATCACAGACTTTATTATAGTGCGCTGCATGTTATTTGGGAGTGTAATCAACTAATCGTAGGGGAGCCTTGTACAACATTCTTCCAGCCGGCCAATCCTGGCAGCCGTTCCAGACGTC
>NW_017310274.1:22374-25467 GCF_000935625.1 Nanorana parkeri
CCCCTCCTCTCTCCTGACACTGCGAACGAGCGCCCGACATTTCATAAGGGGTGACACCAAAATGACTGTCAGTCACTTTGGTGTCACCCCTCCAATGGTGGCACCCAGATGCGGGCCGCACCCCCCTTGTGACGCCACTGGCTGTTACTTGTAGTTCTACAAGTCTATACGGACCTCTTACCCCTGGTTCTTGTGGCCAATCCTCTGGATCCTCCCTCTTCCTGTCTAGGGATTGTGACCAGGGCCGGATTTACTCTCCCTGCTGCCCCAAGGCCAGGTTCTGCAATGCGCCCCCCCTCCCCTTTTTATTTAATTTAATTACGATATTATTTCTTCTTATTTTTTAAAAAAATGTTATCATTTTTTTTTTCCACTTTAACTTTATTGCTATCACACAGGAGCTAACAAGCCCCCCTGTGTGATAGCCTTTGGAGGTGACAGGTTCTCTTTTTTGACTCCTGTCACCTCCAATACAGGAGTGCTAGCACAGCGCTGTGCTGGAACTCCTGGGACAGGGGAGAGGGGAAGAGCACGGCACGGCACGGCTCTCCCCTCTCACTGTCTACACGGAGCGGCGGGGTAACCTTTAACCTTGCCGCTCTGCTCCCCGCATCGGCGGCCAGTGAGGAGAGACTCGGTGGCCGGGGGGAGGACGGAACCAGAGGAGAGAGGTAGGTGCGGGTGAGGGGGGGGCGGAACCAGAGGAGAGAGGTAGGTGCGGGAGGGGGGCACACATTTTACACGTGATCGCGGTGACATCACATGTAAACGAACAAGCGGCTTCCCCCGCACTACACTTAGCCCCGCCTTCCCAAAGCAGGACTAAATGTAGAAGGCAACTTGCCGCCCGTCGGAGGATTCCACACCGCTGCCGCCCCTCTGCTCCCTGCCGCCCCCCGGGGGCCGGGCCTTAGTGGCCTTGTGGGGAATCCGGGCCTGATTGTGACCTGGGGTCAGCGTGCAAGCCAAGCCCACCTCCACCCTCGGGAGCTCTGGTGAACACCGGCCTGGCCCTTAGATTCCACATCCTGGGGGACCCCCATAACCTACCCAGCATGGCAGCACCCCGCCCAGTACCTTGACCCACCTGCCTCATTCAGTCCCCCGGCTTGTACTCCAGTTCTGGGAGTTGTCACCCTACACTGCTTGCACCCCTTCCTCTGAGTGTCCCTGCCAGTGAAGGGTCCACATACCTGACCCCAGTTCATACCCGTGAGCCCCGGCTTAGCCCAGAATCCAAGGCGGTGGGGCCCCAGAGTAACAACAAGGAACTCAAGTTGAGGGGGGGGAGGGGAGGGGCACGGTTCCTAATAAAGTTAATAGGCCGGCATCTCGTGGTGTCTGCTCTTAGGCGGGACCGGAAATGGCTGACAGGTTCTCTTTAAAGGGCATTTGCAATAAACCGATGCTGTGAAAGGCGGAGTCAGGTGGAGGGATTCGGTGATTTGCTCTTTTTATGTTGGAATTTGTACGCTCGCCCGCTGGTGTGCCACCGCGCGCGGCCTTCTGAATGTTGTCACTGCCCCACCCCTCGACCATTGGCACGGAGACCCCAGTGGGAGGGGAAGTCGTTCATACTCCCCTTCCTGCTCACCGATTCCCACTCAACACGGAGTTCTCATTGCTCGGTGGAGATCTTCAAAGCAAACCGGTAACATTAAAGCAAAGTGGCAGAGATGGCGGGCACATTTATGGTGACCGCTTACCGTTATTACAAGGCGTGCCCCCCCCCTTTCCTTCCCATGATATGCCCCCACATCATGCTAAAAATCCAGAACTTTTAGACTTTCAGAGATATGGGGCAGATAAGATGGTGGCCCCCCCTACCCCACAATGCAGTGAATGGAGGGGGGCTTGGCACTGTCACATGGGCGGGCAGAGGAGGCCTTGGCACTGTCACATGGGTGGGCAGAGGAGGCCTTGGCACTGTCACATGGGGGGGCAGAGGAGGGCTTGGCACTGTCACATGGGCGGGCAGAGGAGGCCTTGGCACTGTCACATGGGCGGGCAGAGGAGGCCTTGGCACTGTCACATGGGTGGGCAGAGGAGGCCTTGGCACTGTCACATGGGTGGGCAGAGGAGGGCTTGGCACTGCCACATGGGTGGGCAGAGGAGGGCTTGGCACTGTCACATGGGTGGGCAGAGGAGGGCTTGGCACTGTCACATGGGTGGGCAGAGGAGGGCTTGGCACTGTCACGTGGGTGGGCAGAGGAGGGCTTGGCACTGTCACGTGGGTGGGCAGAGGAGGCCTTGGCACTGTCACGTGGGTGGGCAGAGGAGGCCTTGGCACTGTCACGTGGGTGGGCAGAGGAGGCCTTGGCACTGTCATGTGGGTGGGCAGAGGAAGGCTTGGCACTGTCACATGGGTGGGCAGAGGAGGCCTTGGCACTGTCACATGGGTGGGGAGAGGAGGGCTTGGCACTGTCACGTGGGTGGGCAGAGGAGGGCTTGGCACTGCCACATGGGTAGGCAGAGGAGGCCTTGGCACTGTCACATGGGTGGGCAGAGGAGGGCTTGGCACTGTTATGTGGGTGGGCAGAGGAGGGCTTGGCACTGTCACATGGGTGAGGAGAGGAGGGCTTGGCACTGTCAGGTGGGTGGGCAGAGGAGGGCTTGGCACTGTTATGTGGGTGAGGAGAGGCCCTATGCAAATACTGACTTACAGAAAGTCAACATTTGCATAGATTACATGTTTTCTAATCTGCCAATCATTGAAGACTCCGCCCACTACACGCCGCAGTTTGGGGGTTTTGTTTTAATCATATGTTGGGATTGTAAGGTCGCGGATATATTTTTGTATGTTTCGGGTGTGCGTGCGATCTTCTTCTTTCCGTTACTCAACTTCAAAAGCTTTATTATTGTTCCACGAAACATCTTTACCAGAGTTTGTTTTATTTTATTTGGATTGCTTTTGTATTAAAAAAATATAATAAATATGAATTTGTTATTTTGTGTACAATTTGTGTTTGTTCCCCCCGGTGACACCAATGATGGGGCACTATTCCCCCCGGTGACACCAAGGATGGGGCACTATTCCTCCACTGACACCAAGGATGGGGCACTATTCCCCCCACTGACGCCAATGATGGGGCA
>NW_017310275.1:0-14230 GCF_000935625.1 Nanorana parkeri
TCCTCCTGTTCCATTTTAGTTCCCCACACCATATTACCAAATAATCCCTGGTAATACACCTACTGAATGCAGCCAAAACCATGATCCCCAGACACTGGAAATCGACACATCCACCGACAATCAGGGAATGGCTAACACGGGTTGACACAGTGGCACACATGGAGGAACTAATTGCTTACGATAGAGACACCACACCTCAATACCTGAAAACTTGGACAGCCTGGCATCTGTTCAAGGGCACGGACTCTTATGTTACCCTCATTCAGTAAAAACCCGACTCTTTCAACCCAGAGGATATATCCCATTGCCATATCCATTCTTATTACCCCCTAAAACCTCTACCTACCCCTAACACACATTATTAATGTCTCGGGATGTATAGGGGCGGGCGGTATTGGATGTAGGAAGGTCTGTCCCTCGTATTTTCCCCCTTCTCTTCTCCATTACAGCCTAGCTCTCCAGGTCCCCTCCTCTCCTCTCCTCTCCTTACCCCCATCCTCCTTGAACCCCCTTCTGGTCCATTTCCCCACTAGTGCCAAAATGGATGACCCTGTTGAGTCCATCACCAGATTGGACCTCTTTCAAACAATACACTCCGATAGCAGTGCAAAGCATTGGAAATATAGTTAGAAATCCGGACCAGTCCTTAGCCAAGGTCCCATGTAGCGTAGAGCCCACTCATTCTTGGAGATGATTACGCCACTTTTTAGCAACGTTCGGGCATACCAATATGGGGTGCCCCACCCCCACTTCCCAAGAATGGATGTGATGACTGGCCGTCAAGGCAAAGAGCTCAGTCTACTCTTTCCCTGGACTCACAGGGGCTTATCCCCTAGACCTCCCCCTCCCCCCACACTTCCTCTTCTTATACAGAATTTACTTCATGTTAGATACTTTATTGATGTATACTTGCTTGTACCATCAATGTTTGATATTACTGATCACAATAAAGAAAAATTTACTTGTGAAAAAAAAAAAAAAAAATTTCAATATGGTTCAGAACGGATTAACCTGATTTACATTGAACCCTATGGGAAAATGTGATTCGGTTCGCGACCATTTCGGTTCGCGACCAGAATCGTGGAACCAATTAAGTTCGTGAACCGAGGTACCACTGTACACTAATAACTAGGGATGTACCGATACAAATACTAGTGTCGGTGTTGATGCTGATACCGAGTATTTGGCCAAGTACTCGTACTCGACCAAATGCTCCGATACTTACCTCCGATAATGGAACTTCTGGTCAGATCTCCCTCTGACCAGCAGTGCCAAGTGAGCATGGAGTCAGCTTCCAATCAGGAAGCCAGGCTGTGGGTAATGACCCGCCCCCTGGCTTCCTGATTGGCTAGGAAGCAGACTTTACTTGTTGCTAGGCAGTCTGGCTTCCTAACCAATCAGGAAGCCGGGCGGCATGTAATGACCTGCCTCCCAGCTTTCTGATTGGTCAGGAAGCCAGACTGCCTAGGAACAAGTGAAGCCGGCTTCCTAGCCAATTAGGAAGCCAGCAGGCGGGTCATGACGTGCGGCAAGGCTTCCTGATTGGCTAGAAAGCCAGCTTCACTTGTTGGTAGGCATTCTGGCTTCCTGACCAGTCAGGAAGCTGGACGGCACCTCATGACTCGCTGCCCAGCTTCCTGATTGGTCAGGAAGCCAGGCTGCCTAGCAATAAGTGAAGCCGGTGTTCTTTAGCTAGAACACTGACTTCACAGGCAATCAGCTCTGTTTGTACTGTGCTGGCAGAATCAGTTGTAAACTAGACTGCTTATTCAACATCTGAGGGAAAAAGCTGCCTAATCAAAAACAGAGCAACATCAATAGTAATATTAATATTAAAGTGACACTAAACTCAAGAGTTAAATCTTAAAAAACATTCAAGTAACCTAACTATTGGAGTAGCCACTAGTCCAAGCTCACTCCCATGATGGGCTACAATCTCACATTTAGTTCACTAATTTGTAATGAAATTGTAGTATATCACAGGAACAAGGTTGGAGCGGTGGCTACTTTACAATGCACACAGGGACCATGGGGAACAAAAGTAGCCACCCTTCCAGAAAGAAGGACAGTGTCACCATTAGGGATGGGCTCGATGTTCCAGTCGAGCAACAGTTGGACTCGAACATCGGCAGTTTGTGTGTTCGGAAAACACACGAACTATCAGGGCATTCGGCAGGCTGTCACCGCTAGCTCCGCCCAATTGTTTATATTTTGCCAGCATCTGTCAGAATGCCATTCTGCGGCGGGAGTCAGGTACGAGCGGACGGGTCGGCGGGCTTTTTTTTGGTAATAATTAGTTCTATATATTTTTTTTTATTTTGCAGAGTTGACGTCATCGTGGACAACGCTGGATGTTGTAATTGACCCTAGGATTACGTGGGTGCATCCATTGTTTTTCTCTTAACAATAAAGGACTTGCATCTGGGTGCCCCTTTATTAAAGGGGTACCCCAATGTGAATAAGCCCCCTGCCCATAACCAGCGCCCCATTTCCGCTTGTGCCAATGAGGCCCTTGTCCCCATCCTAGCGCCGAGGGCATGTGGCCTGGTATGGCGGGGGAGGCGCTCGCTTGTCCCCCCACTCCCAACATCCCTACCCCTTTTCTTTTCTTTTTTTTAAATAAATGTCACTTTTTTCTGCAGCAGGTTCTATACATCATACAGGCAGTTTAAGGGGACCCCAAGGCACAATATTTAAAGGAATTTTTCATTTTTATTGTTTCACTTTAAGCAATATTAAAATCACTGCTCTTTTAAAAACTGTATTTTTAAGTGTTTTTTTTAATTGATACATGTCCCCAGGGCAGTACCCGAATCCCCATACCCTTTTCCTATGGCCAATAACTTGCATATAAGCCTTCAAAAAGGGGACATTTGATTTTCTAAATTCTTGTCCCATAGACCAGGGCTCAAAATTTCCACTTGCCTGCTCGCATTTTGCGAGTAAAAATAAGGTGAGGGCGAGTGGAAATTTTGGTCTCCAAGTACCAGCTCGCGGACCAACTCCGGCCCGCGAGCCGGTACTATATTTAAGAGGGTGGGTTTGGGGGCGGAGTTAAGGCCGGGTAAGGGCTAGGTGGAGCAACTGGTGGCTAGTGCCTCTTAAGGCCTGGCTAGTAGCTCAGGACTTGAAATTTTGAGCCCTGCCATACACTTTCATTGAGTTTGAAGTTTGAGTTCAAACTTTTCTATGTTCTAAAGTTCAAACTTGGGGAGGCGTGGCTTGGCGCATGGCGGAGTGAGACATATACCAGCTCGTCTCCCACTATACAGGGCTATTAACGGCAGCAGCAAATCTCTCCCCACGTAGCCAACGATGAGGAGGCAACAATCCAGGGATCGGCCGGGATTTCGGCCGTTGTTCCTCCTCAGCCTCTGGGCCTGATGCACCACGAGGATCCAAGATGGCGCCGACGGGACGCTCGCCAGCCGGTTCTGAGAAAGCACAGCAAATGCAGGTGAGCCTGCCGCAGCATTCCCCTTCCCCTACTGATGCAAGGGCTCTGTCCACTGGGTCAAGGAGTATATCCCAAGCCTCTCTTAGTTCACAAGAGGGCTGGGATATGGAATCCTACATTAAGGCTATGCCTACTAAACTAGACATTGAATCCTGTTTTCAGAGCCTTGAGCATACATACAAGCAAGAAATGGTCACATTAAAAAAGGATTTAAGTGCTAGATTAGAAGATATTGAACAGACCACATCTGATCTGCACGCCCGTGTGACGCTTCATGATACAACACTGCAGGAACACACCGTGCTTATACATCAATTGATCTATAATCAGGATGACCAGGAAAACAGAAACCGCCGCAACAATATACGAATCTGCGGCCTTCATGAGTCAATCGAATCCAAGGATCTTGAATCTGCTGCGATGGTGATCTTCAATCAACTTCTAAATAAACCTTAAGGATACTCCTGTGGAGCTAGACAGAATCCATCGGACACTGGGCGGCCTTCCTGAGTCAATCGAATCCAAGGATCTTGAATCTGCTGCGATGGTGATCTTCAATCAACTTCTAAATAAACCTAAGGATACTCCTGTGGAGCTAGACAGAATCCACTGGACACTGGGCGCCAGACGCCCAGACCACGCTAATCCTAGAGATGTCATTTGCCGTGTACACTTCTTCAAAATTAAAGAAGAGATAATGCGTGCTGCCCGCACCCAGGATGCCATTTTGTTTAATGACTACCAGATCTCCTTAATGCCTGATCTTTCTAGCCACACGCTTACCCTACGCAGAGCTCTGAAACCCCTACTAGAGGAATTACGCTGCCGCAACATCAAATACAGCTTGGGGTTTCCCTTACAATTGATCGTCTCTCAAGAGAGTAAGACGGCCGTGTTCCGCTCGTTGGGGGACCTTCCGACCTTCTTAGGTAAATTGGAACTTCCACAGGTGGCTTTACCCGACTGGCCTCTGAAACCGACCCTCCCTGGCTTCATCGCTCCGTCTCCGTGGCAGAGGGTCTCCAAGAAATCTTCGGCCTCTGCCTCTCCCAACACCTGAACTACCCTTACAGAAGGCCCTGGACGCTCTCTCATTGGTTGGCCTTCACCTGCCCTTGATGCACACATGGATGGACTATCCCTGGTGTTATTCCTCCAGACTAACTCCTTTGTCTCATCCCGGCCATACGGCTCCTACCTCTATGTTACACCTTGAAGAGCTCCTGTTCTACGAGCTGATTGTCTGCCGCTGCCTCTTTATGAATCGAAGATGCTGCAATGTGGTTTCTAGTTATTGACCTCCCCCCCCTTTTTTTTTTCTTCTCTCCTTTCTCCCCCCCTCTCTCCCCCCTTATACGCTGCTGCTGCTCATATTCTTGTTCATGGTCACCCTTATACTACTTTGCATAACCTGCATTACAATGTTTTATTTTCGTTTATTATTGTAATATTCCACTCTAGAAGCTGTACAATTTGACCGTTTGCATTTGATTGTCCTTGCCCTATAGCGGGAGACGCCATATGTGTCTTCCACGTTACCCCCACTTAGGTCGTCAGTGAGTGTTTCACTGACCACATTCATACTGTTAGATTTGTTTGGTCCGATTAGATGCATGCACTATTGCATTTCTCTTTTTTCTCCACTAGATGGAGCCCTTACCTGTGTCTATTTGGTCTTTTTCTTCCTCTGCTCTCTCCTTTTTTATCTCTTGCTTGCTTTCTCTTCTCTTGTATGTTCTTTTCTCTCTCTGACCCTGGGAGGCTCACTCAAATACAACAACCTCTGTTTGAGCCACCATAACGACTACACCTCACATATCATGTGCCTCTCTAGATGTTAGAGGTTTTAACACACCCCAAAAACGCAGCCAGGTATTGTACCACTTTCACAAATGCAAAGTTGGTATTCTGTTCCTACAGGAAACGCATTTCAGAAGTGACGCTGTCCCTAACTTGCCAACCAAATACTTTTCTACTTGGTTTCATAATACCAACCCCTCATCAAAATCCAAAGGAGTGTCTATGGCTCTACACAAATCCCTTCATCCTGAGATCTTACATCAGAAATCTGACCCTAGAGGCAGGTACCTCTTCCTGAAAATTAAGCTTTGTAACACAGTATATACTTTGGCTAATGTTTATTTTCCCAACCAGAACCAGCAGAACTTCCTTGCATCTCTCACCTCTGACCTGGAGAGTTTCGGACACACCAACCTGATCCTGGACGAAGACTTCAACGTGCCATTGGTCTCGACTCCTCTTCTGGTAAGTCCTCTTTAACCCCTTCGTGACTGACGACGTACAGTGTACGTCGCCAGCATCGGGGCTGAATCCCGTTCCAAATTTAAACACTTATTACATCAACTTAGACTGATAGATGTATGGCGTGTCCTGCACCCTTCAGAAACCTATTTCTCACCGGCACATAATTCGTTCAGTAGACTGGATTACTTCTTTGTCTCCCACATCCCTCTTAGAGAGCTCCCCCTCTGCCCGCATAGGTCTGCGTCTCTGGTCGGATAACGCCTCCATCTTTTTCACCGCAGGTGGCCCCTTTCATAGTTGCGCGCCCTTTTCCTGGCGTCTCAA
Source organism: Nanorana parkeri (assembly GCF_000935625.1). Taxonomy (NCBI): domain Eukaryota; kingdom Metazoa; phylum Chordata; class Amphibia; order Anura; family Dicroglossidae; genus Nanorana; species Nanorana parkeri. Next base: position 6,047 of record NW_017310275.1, read on the forward strand.
CGATACTCTACTTCAGGACTCAGTCTGTCGCGATGATATCAGACGCACCATAAGTGATTTTGTCTTGAATCATGCCTCTGACTCCACCCATCCATTAACTCAATGGGCTGCCCTGAAATGTGTTATTCGCGGTGTCTGTATTAAGCATGGCTCTAGGCTTAAAAAAGAGCGTTCTTCGCGCATCACAGAATTACTAACTCTATAGCTACTTTGGAGAACCTGCACAAAGCCGACTCTCTCCCCTCTACCTTTGTAGCGCTAGCCAATGCTTGGTCGGACGCGTATTGCCTCGGATAAAGCCTGTACAGTGCGCCATTGAATCTGCTAATAAATGTGGACGCCATCTTGCCAAGACCCTACATTCTAGATCCCCGCGTACGTTTATCCCTTTCCTCTCCACCCGTCGCTCTGCCAGGGTTCATAACACCACTGGCATAACTGAAGAATTCCATCACTATTACTCAACGCTATATAATCTCCCCGCCTCCCTTCCTTCACCCTCACTTAGCGACCCAGTGGAATCAAAGGCGGCCTATGTTGAATGCACTGCTCTCCCTTCTTTGGACTCTTCCATGATACATGCCATGGACTCTCCTTTCTCTTCTGAGGAAATTGATACGGCCATTCGCTCTCTCAAACCGGGTAAATGTCCGGGTCCGGATGGCTATTCTCCATGATTTTTTAAGACATTTGCTGACCTTCTTGCTCCTATACTAACTCGCACTTTCAACTCAGTAGACGAGGCACACCCCTTTCCCCCCACTATGCTAGAGGCCACTATATGTGTCATCCCCAAACCGGGCAAAGATCCTTCGTTGTGCAACACTTACAGAACGATTTCGCTCCTTAACGTGGACCTCAAATTATTCTCTAAAGTTCTTGCCCTGCGTCTCTTGCCCTCCATCATTAACGCTGAACTGGTGGGGTTTGTTCCTGGCCGTGAAGCCAGGGACAATACTACTAAGTAGGGTTGCACAGATACCAAGTACAGTACTCGGTACAAGTACAAGTACATGTGCCGATACTTTTGAGCTCCAAGACTAGACTAGAGAAAAATGTAAAACTTAGGAGGCACTTGGCGCAAGCTATTCGATCCAACCCTGACATCAAGGGAATCCAAACGCCCTCGTTCCACCACAAAATGTCATTGTATGCAGATGACTTGCTCCTATATATCACACAGCCACATATTAGTATTCCTGCGTTAATACAGGAATTTAGAAGATTTGGCCTGTTTAGTAACTTCAAAGTCATCATGTCCAAATCTATGGCTCTTAATCTGACTCTGGCTCCCTCCTCTTTGGCACTTCTGAAACGCAACTTTCCCTTCCAATGACGAGAAAAATACATCACGTATTTGGGGACCTCTATCTTCTCTGACTTATCGGACCTTTTTGCTTTGAATTATACCCCTCTCCTCAGCTCCCTAAGCCACAATCTCGATTCATACCGGTCCTGTAATATGTCCTGGTTCAGTAAACTTGATACGCTAAAGATGGATATACTCCCTAAATTACTTTATATTTTTCAAACTGTTCCCGTCCTGCCCCCAAGGCGTTTTTTTAAGACACTTAGAACACTTGCGATCCGATTCATCTGGCACCAGGGCTATTCTCGTGTCCACTTCAGAACGCTATGTAGACACAAAAGTAGGGGAGGCGTGGGCCTGCCTGACTTTGAACTGTATCATAGCGCAACTCTCCTAGCCCGCGTGCTGGACTGGTTTCCCTCCGCCGATGCACGTGCCAAACCATCCCTGTTGATCAAACAGGATCTTTGCCCGCTTGACCTTAGAGCTCTTCTCTGGACATCTTGCCTTGCTGCGGGCGTCCCATGCCTGCCCTCCCCTCTTACACTAGCTACTCTGCGAGTCTGGTGCACTCTACGAGACAAACATAAGCTGTCTACTATACCTAGTCCTTTGACCCCCTTATTTGATAACCCTGATCTACCAGTGAGTATTGCGATCACTTCTATCGGAGGTCATGTTAGAAGGGATTGGCCAATGGCTAGAGACTTCATTGCTCCATCTACTGGACGTTATGTGCCCTGTGAGCGTGACTCCACTGCTATTCCGGCTCAGTGGCTCTTGGATTTGCAACTGTCCAGCTTCTGTAAAGACCTATCTGACTCGAGGCAAATTCACAGACCATTGACCCAATTTGAACGCATGATTGTTTCTTCGGATCCGAGACGCCATACACTATCTGTGCTCTATGGGATGTTGAGGGAGGACTTACAGTTACCAACACTTGCTTTCCAAACTCACTGGAGTACTGATCTTGCAAGAGAATTGACGGATGCGGATTGGTATACCGTTTACTACTTTACCCATAAAGCTTCTGTCTCCTCCTATGCCCAGGAAAAAAATTAAAAAATCGTGACTAGATGGTATAAAGATCCAGTCTCTGTTCGCCGGATCTTTCCTAATTCCTCAGATACATGTTGGAGATGCAAGGAGGTAAGTGGCACTTATTTACATATATGGTGGCATTGCCTTATGATATCCTCCTATTGGCAGAAAATATTTGACATATATAATCACATTTACGGAGATGCCCTACAACCTTCACCTGAAATTGCCCTTTTGTCACTCCTACCAGGTTCCAGAAAAGCACTGAAGTCTATTGTGCTTAAACATTTTCTAGCTGCAGCCCGCCAAGTAATCCCGATTTTTTGGAAAAGGGCTGCCACTCCCCCGCTATCCCTTTGGGTCGGCTATGTCAACGACATTATGCGGATGGAAGAATTGCTTGCCTCCGATACAGATAGCCTTTCCAAATTCACGACCCAGTGGGGGCTGTGGCTGCATTTTTCGGCCTCTGTTGTGCTCCATGCGTTCTTGTAATTTGTCTGGTCTCCCAAGACTCATTACATGATAGGCCTGGCTACCTACCGAGCTGCTATGATACCCATATCAATCTCAATGTCTTGTCAATACCCTCCCAGGGTACCCTTTTACCCTTCTCCCTTTCTCTTTCTCTTTTCTACTGCCTCATCCTTTTGTTTTTTCCTCCCTTTTTTCTGATTCTTCAGATCTCTCTCCTCTCTTTCTATACAATATATACACACATTTAGATCAGTTATAGAACTTTGTGCATGCAATGCCCATGCTTTTCTGTTTGGTCATACCTAAAATGCCTTCTGTATCCCGTGAAATACACACGTTACCTCACAACGGAGGAACGGGATACAGCCCTGTTATGTTTATTCTTATGTACCTGACTCAGATCATTTCAAGTGCACACTGCTTGTTCGATAATGCTTTACTCTCTATGCATGTCTAAACTTGTTACTGGACCGGTGCCTTACGTTTTTATACACATGCTGTTTATACTTCCTGTGCATTTCAATAAACCTGATTCAACTCTAAAGTTCGAACTTGAACCGAACTTGGGTGTGTTCGGCCCATCACTAGTCAACATGAATTCAGAGATGACTTGAGAATCTAAAGCTGAGTGATACACAAATAAGATACATTTGTGTTAATAATTAAGATACTTGAATGCATTTTTAAGATTTAACTCCTGAGTTTTGTGTCACTTTAATATTCAGGTTTAGCAGGTCTCAAGATCAACAGAACAAAGTATCATTACAATTCCTATAAGCAGACATTCAAAGAAAAAAAATACACAAACTTTAATAATTACAACACAAATATTATACAAATTGTTAAAAAACATTAAAATGCCTCCCAGCTTGACAAAAATAACCAGTATTCAGTACTAAGTTGTCATCGTTACCTATTTTCTTCACTATACTAAGTCGTGCAATCATCATATAGTGGTTCATTCATATTCTCATCAGCGTTCATTTTCTATACTCTTCAGCACCATCTAGGGGCGCTGGTGCCATGTGAATGGCCTCTACCTGTCTATGTGCTGGGCAGAACTTTTATAAATTAACCTATATTGTCAGATGTCATAGCCACAGTTTGTCTTGTAAACTTGTCCATCTGATACAGTGCCTTGCAGCACTGAGGGTTCCTGGTTTGTATCCTGGCCAGATCACTGTCAGGCACTCCCTAATCCTCTGGAGTTCTCGGATCTCAGCTGCGGATGGACAGTGGCTGTCGCCAGTAATTTACCAAGTTCACAAGGAGTAAACGGCTATTCAGGCTTAACCCCTGGCGTCACTCTCAATCTGGACGGAGAGTTAGGGGTTACAGCATCATCTGCCGTATGCTAAGTGTGACTTTGGTTTAAGGTCGGACTATTACTTCATAGGCCATAGTTGTTTAAGTGGAACTAAAACAAACATAAAGTACTTGATAAACGTTTGATAGCCCAGCCAGTATAATATATGAAACGAACAGCAGCTATCAGGCAATCAATCACTGGTATGCAAAAGTCAATAGCTTGTAAGTAACCATCGGTTAATCCCTCAGAGGGGTACTTGCGCTTAGGAGCAAAGGATCCAGAGGGCGCCTGGTAGCAAGGCTTGGGGTCTCCTCGGGTGGTCTTTGAGGGAGGGAGTTGTCCTTTCAGCCGGACTGCTGGAGTTGAGTTGAGGTCGCTGGTGAGCAGAGGTACGGCTGCTGATGGGAGTCCAGGCAAGGTTTCTGGGGTTCGAGGTGTCGGGAGGCTGCAGGGCTTCCACACCGCAATTGTGGAACGCCTTGTCAGCCTCCCGAGTGCGTTTAAATATGCCGCCGACGGTCTTGATTGGACCATACGGACGGCCTTTGACTTCCGCGTTCCACGCTGGAACGCAAGACGTCACGTCGCGCCGGAGGAGCCGTAGAGGGTCTCCTGCTGGCGCTGCGTCCCAGGGTGGAACGCGGATGCCGTGGTTGCGATCCCCTGAGGCTGTTACAATCACCATCTGCAAAGGAGTTTGCATGTTCCCCCTGTGCTTGTGTGGGTTTCCCCCAGGTACTCCGGTTTTCTCCCACACTCCAACTACATGCTGGAAGGTTAATTGGCTCAGATATTAAGCTCCTTGAGCACAGGGACTGATGTGAATGTGCACTATGTAAATCGCTGCGTACAAATTGTCAGTGCTATATAAATACCTGTAATAAATAATACAAAATAAATACTTGTAGCCAAAACACTTCTTCCAATTCACTACTAACAATGTCAAAAGTTTCAATCTATTAACTAGTAAAGATTGTACATCATAGCTAAATAAGCTTGTTCCATATCAACATGTATATCCTTCCTGTTCTTTTGTTATATGGCATACACAGCCTTGGATTGTTAATTTGCTATTGAGCCCTTGATTTGTGACCCGTATATGATATATTTAGTCACAGTCCAGACTCTTTTTCTTTGGACATTAGAAAGTAAATGCAGGACTTCATCTCAAGCTGATTATAAGCAGTCAAGTGAACACAATAAAACTGTCTGCCGCTGTCAGGAAGCCAGGGGCGTCACCTCCCCCAAGGCCAGAGGGTACGACGTAGGGTACAGACCTCCCTTCCACCTAGCAGACCCACGGACCCCCGGCAGCTACTGCGCATTACACAGGCTGCGCACGCAGCCCGGGGACGTGCGCGCAACACGCATGCGCCTGTTTAGGCTTCAGATGTGGGCCTTGCTGGGGGAGGTTCCCCAGCCCACACACACCTTTCGCCTGCCATCGGCCCTCGGGAAGGGGCGGACCCACATCCCCTAGCTATAAAAACCTGGTCAGAGCCCTGGCTCAGTGCTGAGTTATTCCCCCTTATGGTGTGACATACAAAGCTTCCTATGTGCCTTGCTACCCGTTTACTGAACTTCCTGCTGACTTCCCGTGTACCGACCTTGGACCGGCCACCATCTCTGACCCTTTGCTACCCGCCTCGACCTCGGATCTTGCTCGGCTACTCCTTTGGATTATCCCTTGGTACCTCGCTTTCGGATCTCTCAGGCCGCTACCTGCCAGTAGGTTCCCTCCTCGCTGCTTCCCTTCAAGCGCACCTGTCAGCGTTGACAGCCGCTGATTCACAATGAGTCCACAGGTGTGCAAACACTGAACTTATCATGACTAGCAACCCTCACATTTCAGTGGCAAATTCCCTTATACAATGTACCGATATTAGTATTTGTATCTGTGCCAATACTAAGTATTTGGGCAAGTACTCGTATCATACTTACCCCCGATACCGGAACTTCTGAGCGACAGTAGGGAGCATGGAGCCAGCTTTCTGACCAATCAGGAAGCCGAGCAGTGGGTCATGATCCACCTCCTGGCTTCCTGATTGGCTAGGAAGCCGGCTTCATTTATTGCTAGGCAACCTGGCATCCTGACCAATCAGGAAGCCGGTCGGCACGTCATGACCCGCTGTCCGGCTTCCTTGCATCATGAAGCCGGCTTCCTAGCCAATCAGGAAGCTGTGAGGTGGGTCATGATGTGCCACCCAGCTTCCTGATTAGCTAGGAAGCTGGCTTTAATTGTTGCTAGGCAGCCTGGCTTCCTAACTAATCAGGAAGGCGGGAAGCAGGTCATAACATGTCGCCCAGGTTCCTGATTGATCCGGAAGCCAGGCTGCCTAGCAGTAAGTGAAGCCGGCTTCCTAGCCAGTCAGGAAGCCAGGCGGCACACCATGACCCACTGCTCGGCTTTCTGATTGGTCAGAAAGCCAGGCTGCCTCGCAGTGTCACGAGGGAAGTTAAGCTGATGTTGTATACCCAAGCTATGGGGAAAATCCTGTCCCCAGACTGTGCCGATGTGGCTCCTCAAAGTTAATAAAATTGAAAGAATGGAAGATCATGAAATATTTTGGAGGCCATGGTTCTACTGGCGAGAATTCTCTACCACAACCAAGTACCTCAAACTTATAAAATGGAGGCCTACCTGATTCTTAAAACTGTTTGTTTTGGTTTTGATAGAGGGGCGGTGGTAGGTTCTTGATGCCTCTCTACCTTTATTATATCCTATTACTTTTCTCATTCTCCTTGCTTAACTTTTACTCTCTTCCTCCTAGCTGAAATGTGTGCAGTCTTTCTAGGTTCCCCCAATTTATACTTTGGGGTTGCTTAGATGTCAGGACTATCCTTTATATGTCATCAGGGCTGTCTTTACCACATGGCAAAAGGGGCAACTGCCCTGGGCCCCATAATTTACAGGGGCCCAGAGCAGCTGTCCATTTCGCCCTAGCGTCGGACAAAAAAAGCCCAGCAGCACCGCTAATAGGGAGACTGGCCCCCGTTCTCCTCTAGTATCGGTTCCCAGCTTGTCATTTCACATGCTGGAAACTGTCAGTGTCTGTGTGCCTCCTGCTCCTGTGATCACCTCCTTCAATGCCTGTCACATAGACAAAACATTGGGGAGGATGCCTGAGAGATCCGACAGGCGTGGGGGAGAACGAGCAGCAGAAGAAAAGTACAAGCAAAAGGTAGAATCAACAACTTAATTTAATAAATTGTTTAATGTTCTTTTGTTCTTGCACTAAAAAAGTATATATAAACAAAGCAGGTTTTATTAATGCAGTTTAAAAAAAAGAGGTTAATTTCATAATTATTGCTGTGCATTTATGTGCACATCATTAAACACTTGCTGCAAGCTGTATTCAGTATATCTTGCAGCAAGTGTTCAGTGATATGCAGTGTAAATGCAAAACATTTTCCTAATATATCCATGTGATTAACATTGAATGTCCCTGCACACTTGCTACACGTTGTACTGCATTTGCCACATATGCATTCTATGTATCATATATAAGGTGGCATTTGTTAAAAATGCAATGCACCATGCAGCAAATGTTCAAGGACATGCAACATAAATGCAATACGGATTTTACTAATATAACCATGTACTGGTATATTTGCTCTGTACTACTTGATAAATCATCAAATAAAATGTATTATTTCAATCTTATTGTATAACCAATACATAGTTAAATTAGTAAAATTGGTATTGTATTTACATTGTTTGTCCCTAAACACTTGCTGCATGGTGCATTGCATGTTTAATATATGCACTCTACATATAATATAGATGTATGGATCAAAAATCTGTATTGTAGTCCTGAGTCCATTGCATTGCAGAGCCCTAAGTTAATAAAGTGTTGCAGTGTCCATGAGTCCATTGTGTTTTGCAGTGTGTATATATACACATACATATATACATATATATATATACACACACACACATACATATACACACACATACATACATATACACACACATACATACATATACACACACATACATATATATACACACACATACATATATATACACAAACATACATATATA
>NW_017310275.1:14831-23575 GCF_000935625.1 Nanorana parkeri
ATATATTTATATACTGTATATATATATATATATATATATACACAGTATACACACATATACACACTTTATTGCCACAAGTATTGGGACACCCCTCCAAATCATCGGATTTAGGTGTTCCGTGAAAATTCCTTGCTACTAAATATTCCACGGTCAACTTTTAGTGGTATTATAACGAACTGGAAGCAACTGGGAACAACTGCAACTCAGCCACGAAGTGGTAGGTCACGTAAAAATGACAGAGCGGGGTCAGCGCATGTTGAAGCGCACACTGCACAGAAGTCGCCACCTGTCTGCAGAGTTAATAGCTACAGACCTCCAAACTTCGTGTGGCCTTGAGATTGACACAACAACAGTGTAGAGAGAGCTTCATGGAATGGGTTTCCATGGCCGAGCAGCTGCATCCAAGCCTTACATCACCAAGTGTAATGCAAAGCGTCAGATACAGTGGTGTAAAGCACGCCACCACCGGAAACTAGAGAAGTGGAGACGTGTTCTCTGGAGTGACGCTTCTCTGTCTGGCAATCCAATGGACATTTCTGGGTTTGGCTATTGCCAGGAGAACAGTACTTGCATGACTGCACTGTGCCAAGTGTAAAGTTTGGTGGAGGGGGAATTATGGTGTGGGGTTGTTTTTCAGGGGTTGGGCTTGGACCCTTAGTTCCAGTGAAGGGAACTCTTAAGGCCCCATTCACATTGAGCGATTTGCAAATCGAGCGTTTGTCGCGCGATTCGCATTTTGCACGATATCGCACAAATGCTTTCATTGAGCAAGCTAGAATCGCGGCAAAATCCACTCCAAAAAGGGTCCTGCTGTAGCGACGCACAACAGAGGGCCAGCTGTGCCCGCCCCTCCCCTGTCCGTTTCGCCAGTCAGAGCTGGAGGATTGGACAGGGGAGGGGGGGGAATCCCTCCAGGGAGCAGTGAGTGACAGTCACGGCTCTCTGCAGGGTTAGATTGAGAAGTGAGCGAGCAACGGTATGTGTTTGCTCACTTCCCGATCTACTGAGCCGACCTGTCACAGGTCGGCTCAGATTATGAAAATCACTCACCTCATAGTTCTCCTTTAAACACCAGAGATTGTTGATCCAGGGAATATCCGATTGCCTTATAGGATTAGGAACGATTTTTTTCCCCTGTTGGAGCAAAATGAACTATATCTAATAGGGTCCATTTTCTCACACTTGACTGAAAAGGTGAAATAGGTGCATTTTCTCACACTTGACTGCAGAGGGGAAAATACAGCTTAACCACTTCAGATCTTACATACCCCTCATTGTCCAGAGCAATTTTTACATTGTCAGCTTTTGTTTATTATTGTCTTTGTTGCAGATTTTACCTGACTTTCTGTCTGGTGAAAATGTTGTCACCGTGACAGTAAGCTTATGTGGGGGGAATCTATGTAATGAAGGCTCAAAAAGCTAGTTTTGGCTGGATATATACTTTAAGCCAGCCTAGGGTACTGAGGCCCTTGGGGTGCCCTCTGGTTTTGTCAGGGATGTCTTAAAATTTTCAAATGGTGTCATGTGTTTTCATGTTGAAGGCGAGCCAGCCACCAGCACCATGGAAATGCATGACACTTATTCAGGGGGGGCTGCATCCAGGACCTCCCACAGCATTCAGAACAGTACATAAGCCCACCTCCTTCCAAACCTGCTCTGCCTTCCACCCTGCCATGTTGCCGCAGCCACACTTTGGTGAAGAAGGTAAATCATGTAAAGGAGGGACTGAGCACTCTGATATGCAGGGGGGCTCCTGATGTAACTCTGAGACCCTGATGTGAAGGGGGGACACCAATGTGAAGGTGAAAACTCCCAACTTTTTTGTGGGGTCCCCTCCTAAATCCAAACCAGACCCCTATCTAGGATAAGGGTCTGGTATAGATTTTGGGTGGAACCATACGTAATTTTTTTACGTTAATAAATGTTGCGACTGAAAAAAGGCTGAGAAACGTTAATTTAAACAAGAGCTCCAGACATCTCAACCTTTCTTTGGGGAAGCCCCACTGCAAGGGTTAAGTGCTCATTTTCGTCTAGGTGTGAAAATAACAAAGCTATACTCACCTGAACCTCGGAACCAACTGTAATAAACTTACCTCCCTTCGTTCCAGACACAGTGTCCAACGCTGCCTACTCCCCTGGCATCACACTGCTCCTCCCTCTACCGGTCGGATGTCAGATTAAAACGAGGGGTTTTCAGGGGCGTGGCCTGAACATGGCGCCGAGAGGACGTGCATAAGGAGAGCTCCGTGGAGTGAGGGAGTAAATTTCAGTTGATCTGCTCATTAGACGCCATTACACCCCATGTCAAGAGGTACCAGGAAGTCGCGGACCCCCCGCGCCCCTCCACGCCCGCGAGTACAGGCACGATTGGACCCTTTTCTGGCCCAGCCGGCTGGGGGAGTCAGAGCCAGGGGACAGGCGGCGCGGTCATCGGGCTCCGGGCCTACAGCGTGGCGAGTGGAAGCGCCGGGACAGTCACCGGCCGCGACCCAGACACACTCCTCTCCGCGGTTCCAGATGGAGCAACCGCCATCCCCATCCAGCTCCTTGCCGGAAGACCTGAAGATGTTTACCCGAATACTAGCTTCCCGCATTCTCCCTCTCTTGGATGACCTTATCGGTATGGATCAGGTTGGCTTTGTTCCGGGCCGAGAGCCCAGGGACAACACCATTAGAACCCTGAATGTGATACATCTAGCGCGTACACGCTCACAGCCGCTCCTCCTGCTATCGTTGGATGCTGGTCATTCTTGAGGGAGATGCTGGACCACATTGGGCTGGGGCCGGGTATGCAGCAGTGGATACGAGAGCTGTACTCGAACCCTACGGCGGTAATAAGAGTTAACGAGACCTTGTCGGAGCCTATTACCATTTCTAATGGGACTCGCCAGGGTTGCCCGCTCTCGCCCATTATCTTCATACTTACCCTTGAACCATGGACGCTGAGCAATTCCCCCTGCATGCAGCAGTGTCTCTACCCTTCTGACAGTATACTGATGAACCCCTCACTATCCAGGGAAACCAGGACTCGGTTAACCCCTATTCAGCTGGGTTTCTTGCAGGACATTTCTCCTAATATCCTTGGATTAACCTATCAATTGCAAGGATTCACACAAGTGTTTCTCCGGAACCCTTAACCTCTCTGCATCCATGATTGCATGCTCTGGGAAGGATCCTGAGGACTGCTCCGACTAGAGATCCCATTTCATCCCAACCGCAAGAACAAACTTGATACTGGGCTTTAATCACATGCTGTTATACCACTTGTACTTAGTTCATTCATCCCTGAGGTGTGGCATCTCTGTATGGGGTATACAGGTATTCCTCACTTAACGACCAAGTTCCGTTCCTACGACCAGGTCGTTAAACGGACTGGTCGTTAAGTGAGGAACTCTATACAGTACTGTACTGCATTAGTACAGTACTGTATAGCGTTGCCGATGTACAGTACCGAACAGTGTACTGTACATCGGGCAATGAAAATACTTACCGGGACCCGCAGTGAAGATCGGAGGACACCACTTCCGCCGGCGACGCGGCGCACTGACGTTGACGTGCAAGGTCGGAGGTCGATCGGCGGTCCGTCGTAAGTGCGAGTGGTCGCAAAACAGGTAAGTCGGTAAGCGAGGAACATCTGTAGTTAATCCTTCAACTGTTATCTAAGAGAAAAGATGCCTGGGATGAACTCTCTAACCTGTATAATAACACACAGGGAACTGTAACCTTTCATGACTTAAATTTTAAATGGACTGCTATGGTTTATGAAGTAAGATAGTTACATAGTATTTGAGGTTGAATAAAGACATAAGTCCATCAAGTCCAACCTATTGTGTGTATGTATTTATGAGCTGGTGTGTGCGTGTATATGAGTCCATGTGTGATTTTGCTCTTAGGCGTACCTGTACCCCTGAATGTTATGGTCTCCCAGGAACTCGTCCAGGAGTCTCTTGAATGATTCCACACTCTTAGCTGAAATCACTTCCTGTGGCAGCGAGTTCCAGACCTTAACCGCTCTAACTGTGAAGAACCCCCTGCGCCCTGTGTGGTGAAATTTTTTTCCCACCAATTTTTGGTTGTGCCCTCTGGTCTTTGTTACAGAGCTGACCGTAAACAGTTTGTTACTGAGGTTGCTGTCACCCTTGAATAGTTTATACATGAAAATCATGTCTCCCCTTAATCTCCTAACCTCCAACGAGAACATATTTAATTTTAACAACCTTGTTTCATAGTTCAGATCCTCGAACCCCTTAATGAGTTTGGTTGCCCTCTTCTGGACTTTTTCCAGCTCAAGGACATCCTTTCTGAGTATTGGTGACCAAAACTTTTAAGTCAGTGCTGACTTTACTCACCTCATTTGATATATTAAAAGGAGAACTATGGGGTTAAGTCTTTTCCCCATAGTTCTCCTTAGGGTAACGGGAGGACACAAACTAGCGTTCTCCCGTCACCCTAGGCTCAGTAAACCGCGAGATGCCTATATATACTGAGACGCCGCAACTGAAGCGGATCCCGACAATTGTGCCAGGATCCGCCCAGCTGCGTGACTGACAGCTGGCTCTGCCTATCTAAAAGGCAGAGCCAGCTGTACCCGCCCCCTCCCGTTCCGCCAGTCAGCGCTGGCGGATCGGAGCGGGAGGAGGGAATCCAGCCCCTCCCCTGTCACGGCAGAGAGCCGTGACAGGATCTAGAGGTGAGCGAATGCCGGTATGTGTTCGCTCACCTCCCGATCTACTGAGCCGACCTGTGACAGTCTCATTGTCACAGGTCGGCTAGAACTATGAGGTGAGTGAAAAGCACTCACCTCATAGTTCTCTTTTAAGCTTTATGAAGAAATACAGATTTTGTGAATGCACATCTCTGCTAATGTGTGGTAGCGTGAAGATATTTGCTTCTGTACCACTGAACGCATTCATGCCCTACTCAGGAAAAGACTACTCATAAGTAAAAAAACTTCTTGTAGTCACAACCCACAGCTGACGCTTCCTCTCTCCGCAGTTGAGATCCAGATCAGGTAAAGCTAATCCCTTGCTACAGCGTTACACCAACTAGCCGCTAGACCAGTCCCTGGTCCCCTAGACCGATCCTCTGAGGGAAATATCATTGCTGGAGCGGAGGGGAAGACAAGCTGCAGGGACCGGCCCAGCTGGCAGTCGATTCCAAGGTTCAGGGAGTCACGTAAATGTATGTCATTTTTTTTTCTGGTCGCGCGCGCTTGAGCAGAATCCCGCCGGGAATCTGTACAGCCATTACCGGTTGTTATACATACAAGCAATCGGCAGCTCTATAGTCTTCCAATCGCTTGTATGTGCCGCCATGTGCGACACATGGCGTCAGGAGGAAGATGGGAGGGTGTTCAGCATCTTCCTTCTTGCTGATCTCCCTCTGACGTCTGAATGCAGAAGTGATGTGTATTACATCACTTCTGCATTCACCTGCCAGTCCCCTGGCTGCTATAGCCAGAGAGAAAAACCAGATGTGAAGCAGATCTCTGCTTCCTCAGCTTCTTTGGGGGTCCCCAAGTGACATTAAGGGTCTTGGAGACCCCTAATGTCTTCATAAAGAGGACCTGTCAGTATGCCTGTACTATCACATAGTGGGATTGTTATTCCCCTATGTGATAGCAATAACTTTAAGTGTTAGAAAAAATAAAAGTCACATATAAAGAAATGTAAAAAAAAAAAAAACACATTTTTTTAAAGTCCCCTTCCCCCACGTAGACGCAGATATAATCATAAATACGCGTCGGGTGTGCCAACGCACGACAATTGCAGTACACATGTTACATATCACCGCGAACGTCGGAGTGAGAGCAATAATTTTAGGGCCATCAATCACTGATAACACTAAACTGATGAGCGGTAAAAGCCTGTAAAGCGTCGCCTATGGCCAATTTTGGGTATTGTTTTTTGAGGTTTTGCAGGCGCGCGCAATTTTAAGGCTTGGCAATACCACCAAAAGAAAGCTCTATGTGACCCCGTCTTTTATATTTTACCCAAAAACTTGGTAATATTAACCACTTGCCGTCCGCCCGTAGTTAAAAAAAAGGACGGACAGCACTGCAGCATTGGCGGGTTGCCGTCTCCAGACGGCAATTTTTTTCTGCTCGCGCGCGCCCCCTAGCGGGCACGCACGGGCAGAAAAGACCCGACCATTGCACACACCCGTTACCGGGTGTTTCACATATAGGCGATTAGCGGCTCCATAGCCCGCCGATCGTCTATATGTGCTCGTCCGCACATATAGACCCCAAAAGAAGCTTCATCAGCTTCTTTTGGGGTCCACAGGTGACATTAGGGGTCCTAGAGACCCCTAATGTCTCCATAACACAATTTAATATAGGGGAAACAGTTTTTTTTTTCCAAAATGTACGGTAATTGTTCCTTAATATAGTAAAAAATATAAACCCCAGTGGTGATTAAATACCACCAAAAGAAAGCTCTATGTGTCCCCCAAAAAAATGGTATAGAATTAATTTCAGTACAGCGTTGCATGATGGAATAAATGTAATTCAAAGTACCGCAGCGCTGGACAGCCCAGTCATCAAGTGGTTAAGTGAAGCAGTGGAGAGAAGCTCAGAAGCAGAAGGTTTTATATCATATGGAGTGGGTCATAATGGAGAGTTTGAGATCAAGGAACATGACACAAATCTCAGATGTCACTTGAACTAGGGCATCAAGAGACAAGCCAAGAGCTTGGAGTGGAATAGAATTATAGAATTTAGTAACTTCTCTTTAATATAGTTAGGCTGATAAAACAATAGCAAAGATCGTGATGGCCACTAAAAGACAAGCAACAATGGACAGTCTATAATTGTTACATTAAAAAGTCAAAGGTAACGTGTAACGAAAATCGTGACAGCCACTCAGATAAATAATCGACAGTCTAAAAAAAAATCTTGGGTTAATCTACAAGTGACAATCTCGTAGTAAAAAGATCAGGTAAAAGAAAGCAGTGTTCAGTGGATGGGGGGCTGGGGCTGCCCATCTCCGGATGCCTCCCTACCTGGGTCCAGTCCACCGGGTCCCACCGACCAGGACCTTCATGATGACGGCGGAGAGGCAGTGGCCGACTTCCCCTCGGACGTGCCGGAAAGTCTCCGGGCCTTACTACCCACCAAGAGGGACTTCAAGTCCTGGGTGGAAGCTACCCTGCGCAAGGACCTCCGAGAGGTGAAGCGTGAGGTAAGAGACCTGGCCTCGACGATCACAGAGGTCTCTGCAACCTGCTCCGAAATGGACTCTAGGATTGCCGCACTTGAATCAGTGGCCCACCAGCCTGACCCCCGGCTCGCAGACTTACAGCTGCACATGGAAGACATGGAGGACAGAGGAAGGCACAACAATGTGTGCGTCCGGGACGTCCCGGAGGCCACTGGTGCCCCCAATCTCCGTGCCACCATAGAGAGAGAGAGAGAGAGAGAGAGAGAGAGAGGTTAATGCTACCTGGTTTTGAAGGGATGACTTTAACTCTACACAAGACTACCTGGATCTCTTAGCTTGAGACCACCAAATAGATGGAATCCCGGTATTCCCTCCGCCACCCTCCTGCCTCTACTCTTTCTTTCTTCCTACAGCCCTACCCAATGTATGTAAATACTTACCTAATCAATTCACGTACCACCTGTAGGACTACAATAGTCCGTCTCTCAGGATGTGTCTTGGGTGGGTGGTCCATGCACAGGCCACTCATGACACAACACCTGCCGTGACTGACCGGCTCCTATCCTCCCAATGGGGACTCTCCAGTTACCTAAGTGTCCAATACGGATTCGTACAGTACCCCCATTGGTCTGCAGTCTCACTAGTCCACAGGCAAAGGTACTGTCATTGAAGGATTGATCTTTATATCTGCCTTAGGGTTGTTTTAATGTATATGCACGGTTGCTGCGTCCACTGCCTCTGCGATAGGGGTTTCGTCCCCTATGCGCGTTTTCTTTTTCACATGTAACTATGAAAAACTTGTCAAATAAAAGAATTTATAAAAAAAAGAACTGTGTGACTAGGCTTTTAACTTATTTGGTTGGTGCTGGTACTCTGTAATGTGACAGTGAGAGCACAGCTAAAAGTCAATGCCGTCTAAAACTGTTATTTCACTTCAGGTTTTTATCCTGTGATGGGCAATTTGGAGAATAGAACTTTTCAGATGAACCAGTTTTAGAGGTCCCCTAACCAGTTCAGTGTGCATGCGGGTCAAAAATGTAATATTATTAATTTAAGTATTACCTTTTAGGTTCCAGTATTGTCCAAAAAGGTGCCCGGGCAGGTCTCTCCCAGTGCAGATGACAAAAGACAGAGCAAAGCTCCCTCCTTCATCATTCCTCAACTGTTGAGAAGTGCTAGCACAGCAACGGGAGGAAATGTCCCCAGATTTCCCTATGTCATTACTGTCTATAAGACCATATTTGTTATTAGTTCAAACATAGGCAAAGATTGTTCGTGTGATTCCCATTTGTTGTTTACGTGTTGTCACAATTGCCAGTTTCTTGGCCTCAAATTGTTACAGTTGTGGTGTCTGGTAAATACCACTTACCCATGTAGTTTAGTACTATGGTGCCATTGGTAGGCTTAAAGTGTAACTATGTCCAAAATAAAAATATTTTTTTTTTTTTTTTTTTTCCACTTGCTTTAAAAGAGTGCCAAGGCTTTTATACTCTTCCGCACTATCGACTAGCAGGGGGGTCGGTGGCGCAGCACCCCGGTCACTGAAGGTGTTCGGTACCACAGGCTTCAGGAGGGCCACATGGA
>NW_017310275.1:23979-25467 GCF_000935625.1 Nanorana parkeri
TTTTTTTTTTTTTTTTTTTTTCCACTTGCTGTAACAGAGTGACAAGGCTGTTCAGTCTTGTCACCTTGTGAAGAGGGTAGTCTTAGATGGACATGTATCTTTTTTTTATGAAATCAGTTTTTGTTAAGGCCCCATTTACACCTGTGTTTTGTAGTTTGAACGCCAATGTAACAACGCTCAGGAGACCTTTTGTTTTCAATGGGCCCTGGTCACATCTGAGTATTCTGTCATTTGTAGCAAAACACCTGTAGCTTGAAAAAGTACTGTACATGAGCTTCCTTTGGGGAGTTGAGTGTTTTGGCCCTAACAGACTTCAGGGCAGTGTCTTGGGGAATCCTGCCTTACCTGCATTCAAACGGTTTATCCTCATACACCTAGCCCTGATGCAGTTCCAGCTAGCGCTGTGTTTCCCCATCTCAGCTTCCAGGTCCTCACAGTTCCACTGGTTTCCTTGTAAACTCTTGGCGAGACGCAGTTCTACCGAGACCCGTGTTCCTTTGTCCCAGCTCCTCTCAGTTCCATTGGGTTTTTTTTTTTTTTTGGCGAGACACAGTTCCAGCTAGGACCTTCTCCCTGGTGTTCCAATTCCTTTCTGTACCACTGAGTGTCTCCCTCTTGAGAACCTGCTGTCAGCTTGCACTTGTCATGTATGCCTACTGCCACCTGTTGAGCATTCTAATTCTGTATTGCGCAGCGGAAGGGTCCACTTTGGGCAGGTGCACCTTGACACATCTTTACTTTGATGTCTGTGCCCCCATTAGGAAGCTTAACTGTCTCTAATTCTCCTGATTACTAATGTCAACAGGAATGAAAGTGAGGGTAAAACCAACATTTTTTGTTGCCACAGAACAGGAATAAAGGGGGAAATTTGTCCCTATGTCTATGTGGGGATTTCACTCACAAAAGATAGATATCCTCTCACTTTCTGTTGCATCTACAATACAGGAGTTAAAGTGAAGGGAAATTTAATTTATTTTGAATAGGCTTGCAATGGACAAAAAAGCACATTAGTGAAGCCTGACATCTGTTCACATGTGATAGTAAGCTGCACTCACCTCGGGAATTAGGTACCCACTCATTCCACACACACTTGTATAAGACTTCCGGGAAGGTGTAGAAAGGGAAGTACTGAGCCGTTCTAACAATCTTCTAAAATGAGGTCCCATAAGAATGCTGGATGCGGGTGCCCTTTCTTCGTCAACCTGGAAGCCAATGTTCAAAAGAGATCCCACTGGAAATGAGAAAGGGCATCCACAATGACATTCACCTTCCAAGGTACTTATTTTGCTCTAAACCAGATGTCAAACTGTAAACATTTTAGAAGGCGAGCAGGGTACTACTATAATAATAAAAGAAGGGAATGTACTGTAAAGACAAATCTATAATACAGCACCTGTACAAAACACTAGTCTGGCCACATCTTGAGTATGCAGTTCAGTTTTGGTCAACAGAATGGATGTCCTTGAGCTGGAGAGAGTCCAGAGAAGG
>NW_017310276.1:0-510 GCF_000935625.1 Nanorana parkeri
ATCTATCTCTCCATCTATCTCTCCATCTATCTCTCCATCTATCTCTCCATCTATCTCTCCATCTATCTCTCCATCTATCTCTCCATCTATCTCTCCTTCTATCTCTCCTTCTATCTCTCCTTCTATCCATCTATCCATCCATCTATCCATCTCTATATCCATCTCTCCATCTCTCCATCTCTCCATCTCTCCATCTCTCCATCTCTCCATCTCTCTATCTCTCTATCTCTCTATCTATACAGGGCAGCCAGGGCTCCTCTGGGGGACCCGTGACCACGGCATAGGAGCTCACCATAGAGCCCGTAGAGCAGACGAAGAACGTCCGTTCTTCGTCTGCTCTGTGTGATCACCGAGACCCGTGGCGCTGTAATCACAGTGTAATCACAGCGCCACCTGTCTCAGCTGTCAGGAACTGCACGCGTCTTATGGTCAGGTGCAAAATACGGCACTTTGTAAAAAATACTTTTTCAATGTAATTCTGAACGATGAGCTATTCTTGTTTGTTTAAAG
>NW_017310276.1:820-1685 GCF_000935625.1 Nanorana parkeri
GATGCAGGGGGTGCAGAGGTGGGCAGTGTAGGAAGAGAGATGCAGGGGGTGCAGAGGTGGGCAGTGTAGGAAGAGGGATGCAGGGGGTGCAGAGGTGAGCAGTGTAGTAAGAGAGATGCAGGGGGTGCAGAGGTGGGCAGTATAGGAGAAGGGATGCAGGGGGTGCAGAGATGAGCAGTGTAGGAAGAGAGATGCAGAGGGTGCAGGAATGTAAATGTGGGTGGGGCTTGTATGTGGGTGGGGCACAAGGGGGCCCCATATTCTCATATTGCCCAGGGGCCCCATGTATGGTCAGTCCGCCCCTGGTTCCTCTATTATGTATACGGTAGATGTAGCAGTAATCGTTTCTTCTCTTTTCCTTTTCTAGACCTGAGGGGTAAAGTCTTCCTCTTCCCCGAGGGAACGTACACAAACCACGTGGTAATAACGCCAAATATCAGGCGGCCATTGCAGCAGCTCAGCGCGTGCCTACAATTTTACAGCAAGTTTGAACGCCCCAACCCCCTCTTCTCTCTCGCCACCCCCGACACCAAGAATGCTTTTTACCTCTCGGAATCCACTGCGTCCGCCATTGTTATTGTGAACCGGGTCTTCATTTCTTTCTGGTCGCCGATTCGGGGAGCAGAGCGGCGGGGTTAAAAGTAACCCTGCGTTCCGTGTACACAGTGATAGGGGAGAGGAGAGCTGTGCTGTGCTGTGCTGCGCTAGAACTCCTGTATTGGAGGTGACAGGGGTTAATAAAGAGAACCTGTCACCTCCAAAGGCTATCACACAGGGGCTTGTTAGCTCCTGTGTGATAGAAATAAAGTTAAGTAAAAAAAAAATATATAAAAATAAAAAAAATTATAAGAAATAATAATTAAAT
>NW_017310276.1:1935-3435 GCF_000935625.1 Nanorana parkeri
CCGCTTGGCCATCCTGACAGC
Organism: Nanorana parkeri; assembly: GCF_000935625.1. Classification (NCBI taxonomy): domain Eukaryota; kingdom Metazoa; phylum Chordata; class Amphibia; order Anura; family Dicroglossidae; genus Nanorana; species Nanorana parkeri. The sequence goes on from NW_017310276.1 coordinate 1,957, forward strand.
AGGCAAAGCTTCCTCCTGCGCCCCCCCCGGAGGGGCGGGGGTGGGGCTGACGAGGGAGCGCTGTCATGTCAGATGGCCAGCGGTGAGGAGAGAAGCTGCCCTGAGGACGAGCTGTGTCGGCTGCCTGGCGCCTTTGTTGCCATGGCGCCCTGTGCGGCACACTCTGCTTCATCAGCTTCTTTTGGGGTCCCCAGGTGATCTTTTGGGGCACCCAGGTCTCTTAAGACCCCTAATGTCTCCATAAAGAGGACCCGTCAGTGTGCCTTTGCTATTATATAGGGGGATTGTTATCCCTCTATCTGATAGCAATAACAATAAGTGTAAAAAAAGTTTTTAAAAAAATAAAGAAACAATAAAAATAAATAAAACTAAGCCTGCCGCCCCTGCCATCCGGTTGCTATTCTCCGTTGATGGGGGATGGGGGTGGGCGTGGGGGTTGGCGGGGAGAGTAAATCCGGCCCTGCCTGCATCCCTGTGCACGCCCAGCATCCTTCTTCTTTCACTTTTCACCTCTTCACCCCCCTTCCTACAGTGCTCCCCTCTGCAACCCTGCCAGGGGGGGGTGCATAGGTGAACACTGTAGGAAGAGGGATGCTGGGCGTGCACAGGTGAACACTGTAGGAAGAGGGATGCAGGGGGTACAGAAGTTAATATTGTTGGAAGAAGGTTTGATGGCTGCCACCTTCTTCCAACACTGTTACCTTCCACACCCTCTGCGTCCCTCATCTTCCATTGCTAACCCTCCTACTCTCTGCTAAGCTCCCGCCCCCTGCAGCTTACCTCATGGTAGTACTCCCGCTTCTGATGATACCATGGGCTGTTGGCAGTGCAGGGGCGGAGCCAAATGTGCTGGAAATCACCGGTCCTTCCTGCTGCAGATCAGCACAGCCCAGGTGACCAGCAGGCACTCTGATAGGTATGCCCAGTGCATGGTCCCGCCCACTGGACATGGTAACAAAAAGTTCCTTTTAGATTGTAAGCCCTCAGGGGTGGGGCCCTCCTCACCATCTTGTCTTGTATTGTGATTGTAATGTCTTCCTTATAGTGTAAAACGCTGCGCACACTGTTGGCGCTCTATAAACCCTGTATAATAATAATAAAAGTTCCCCAGCACCCTGACCAGATAGTTACAGTACCCGATTCAGCAATTTGTGTTAATAACTCTCCTCCCCCTCCCCCATTTCAGAACCAGCGTCTTCCCTCCTTATTGGACTTTCCCACGTGTGCGTTTTATTTCCTCGGAGATTGCTGTCTTTGCAGGTTTTCTCGTAACCTTCTACTGAACCTTTGTATGTCAGTCCCGGTTGTACCGGAAAGAAGGGAGGACCCTGAAAGCTTGGCCATGAAAGTATCACGCAGAGAACTCAGCTGTGTTGTTACTAAGTGAAGATTTTAATGCAAATCGATGAAACAGTTTAGATTTTGTTTTTGTGTCGACGAGCTGGTACGTGTGCTGGGGAATAGACGCTAGAGGGTGCT